>NC_026005.2:46661830-46769330 GCF_000442705.2 Elaeis guineensis
AATCTTATCTCTAATCAAATTTTTGCTCCATGTTCTCCTAATCAAGTTATTTAGATATAAACTACCCGAAGCTACCAAATGCCATCACCTAGCCAATCATGCCTTTTTCTCTTTCTTGAAATTTTAACACTAGTAAAGTTATTGAATATGAATTAATTGGCTTTGAATAACCTAATTGTATTTGATGGTCTAAGGTGAAGAATGTAAGTAGTCTTTACTCTCCTTATAAGTTGAGCTACCACTTGCTTTCAATACATATGATTTGTGAAAATATAAAAATAATATTTGATATTGATAATTTCTTTTTCTAAATTAAGAATCCAGCATATTTATTATAAAATTATGATTTATTATGAAAAGAATGGTTCTGGAACTAGCATCATATAGTTTTGATAGCGGATATAAAGTTGGCATACAGATTTACAACCCTACTAGCAAGTATGATACAAACTATAAATTATGATACCATGTCGATTATGATTCTATCATGAGTATAAAATAATCTTATGAGTAATATTTTGAACTATGATATGTCAAAATGCCAAAATAATTTATGATTTTATTTATACTATGTCCTTACAACTATATTTATGAAATTTGTGTTATTTATGCATATGCAAGAGCATAATTAGTTTTATGGCTTATTTTATTATGTTATTATTACTATAAAATATTTTATTTATCAATAACACTACAACAAAATAGGTTATTAGCGATGAAAACTTATTAGCGATAAAAAATTTTCATCACTAATAATCTATTTTTATCGCTAATAACTATTAGCGATGCAATATTCATCACTAATATTTCATCGTAAATAATCGCATCAATGATAATATTTTATGATAAAAAATATTTTATTATTAATAAAAATATTTATGATAAATATTTTTCATCATTAAAATATTTTTGACAAAAAAATTTAATTGTAAAAAAAATATTTGCAATGAATTATAACATCACTAACAAATAAAAAATTAATAGCAACAAAATTTTTTTATCATTATCAATTTAACTAAAATATTTTTTGAAATAAAATTTTTAAAAATATTTAGCAATGAAAAATTTTCATTGTAAAAATATTTTTTGTAATGAGAATTTTTCATCGCTATTAATTTAATAAAAAATTTTAAAAAAGTAAATTTAAATAATATTAATGATGAAAAACTTATATCATAAATAAGATAATTTCTAATAAAAATTTTTATCGCTAATAATTATTTATGATGAATAATATTTTATCACTATTAATTATATGTAAAATTTTAATAGTTTTATATTTATTAAAAAAATAAATTATCATACTAAAATATTTTTGGTGACCATTATTTCATTGAGAATAATTTTGTTGCTAATAATTTAATTATATTTTTAAAAAAAATAATTTATGAATATATATTTTTAATTTATATCTATAATATTTTCATAAATTAAAAATAATAAATAAAAATAATAAATTTATATAATAAATCAATAAATAAATTTTATTATTTTATTATATTAAATTAAAATTATAAAAAATTTGAAATAAAAATAAAAAAGTACAAGAAGAAGCCATCAAGTATCGACATCTAGAGAACGAGCTAGGAAAGGAGAGTGCTCGACGGAGCTCGGACCGACTTGCTGCTGCATCATCAACTGTATCATTTGCTTCATTTACGCCATCCACTCCATCATCTGGATCTAGAGTTGCTGATACTCATCGATGCGTGCAGCCAATTCTTGAGCTCGCTGCTCAGCCTGCGTCAATCCATGGCAGTCTGGTATCGATCCGTGATAGTCTATCTCTGTACCTCCATCAGTCGAGCCTTGCATGCAGAATGGACGTCAGTCCTAGATGAGCGTAAGAATGAGGGAGCAATGATCCCATACCCTAGATCTCTAGCATAACAGGATCTCATACCAAACATCCGATCACAGACCTCATCATCTGTGGGTGCAATCGAGCCCTCAAGGATAGGCTAGGATCTCGTGTCTGTCATACGGTCCTGAAAATTAAAATTATAGTTATTTTAATTTTATAATAAAAATCAGATTGTGAATGAAAAAATAATTGAAAAAACTTACAAAGAGCTTCTGACTCTCCATCATCCACTCCCCTGACCGTTGCCGGTGGATCCGCTGGTAGATATCGATCCTACCAGGAAGCTCGCCACTCTCAGCATCTCTCTATAATTTGAGAATTAATTAAAATAATTTTAAATAACTAAAAAATTATATACTAATTAAAAATTACTTACCATGTACTCCATGTGACGAGCGAACGACCTCAAACCCCCACAATGCGGTATAGTCTATCTTGCTCGATTCGTGATATTCTGGGCACATCATCTCTGTGCAGTTACCAGTCAAATTAGTAGATAATAAATTTAATTTAAGAATAAATAATTCAATCATTAAACTCTAAAAAAAGAAGAAGTTTAGATGTATAATCGGATATGTCGGATCCTTGTGATGCCGACATATGACAGTCCAATCATCCCCAGTGATGCTGTCATAGGACTGCTACCGTACTCCTCCTCCCGATGATCCTGCACCACAAGGTACCAATGCTGATACATATGATGGCGATAATCTTTGAAACACAATGATAAATAAGTGTCCATGGTTCATCTTACACGATCCTTCTCAAAATCAATGATGTTGAATACACCCTATCAATAATAAATATTAAAAAAATACTATGTAAATTACATATTCATAATATAATTTATTTTACCTATAAGTAGGTGTAGAAAATCTCTCTCTGAGCTGATAGAATGTAACACCAATCGAAGAGCATCACGGGGGCATAACTGCGGCATATGATGCCCAGCTCAGTCTGCCATGGCTTGCACCATCTCCTAATGGACCAGATGCAGTCAGCTGGTATCTCGATTGGAGATGCTGTTCTGGGTGCTCGCATCTCTAATGCTGTAGAGCGAGGTTTTTCGATAGACCTCGCCCTCACCTCACTACCGATGAAGACTGATCTGAAATAACAATAAATAAATCATTAGTATGATCTAAATAAAAGAATCAAATATACTACCACTTCGATCCATCTCACTGGGACCTATCAGTGCAGGACCTTCTAACAATGGAGCTGGTGCGGCAATGGAGATCGGTGAAGGTGCCTCAACCTTCGAGGTAGACTGTGAACGCGAACATCGTCGTCTGTCTCCTGATGTCATATTTATAATAATTGATATATAAATAAATATAATTTTAAGTAATAAAAATAATAATAAATAAATAACATTCTAATGAATATAATTATATCGCATACCATTATTACAAGAGAAGATTGAACGAAGAATATAGATCTACTTATCAATATTCGTATCTTCCTCGCTATGTAAATCTTTCTCCGAATCACAATAATCGATATATGTCTCATCTTCTATCTCATCATCCTCCGACTCATCAAGATTAAATACAAATCAGCTTCAACTTCATTGGACGGCAGATCAACCCTATTCAAAGATGCCGTTACAAGTTCTTCATCAATAAAAAGCTCGACTAATGTTTGTTCTTCTTACTGAAAAGCTTCCTCTTTATGTAAATCTAAATTTTTATCTATCTCTAATTGGGTTAGTATGTCATAATCGGATTGAAAATCTACAGCTCAATGCAATTTAACTACCATTTCTGAACATGCATTCGAAGATGAATTTCTAATTCATCAAAAAAGAATAACTCTGCATTCAATTTTTTTCATCAAAAATTTTAATAGAGATTTCTCTAAAATAGAAATATTTTTTATATTTAATTATAATAAATAAAAGCATACAAAATAGTACATAAAATAATTAAATTATAATAAGTAACAGCAACGTGCATTGTGTTAGTGAAAAAAATTAATCAAATAATTAAATAATTTTAACAGTAACACTAAAAAATTTATCCAATAAATATAATTAATTAAATAATTAATCAAATAATTTTTTCGACCCCGTCTTCATCGGTCGACACCCTCCTCGGCCCCGTCTCCCTTGGCGACCCCCTCTCCCCCGGCCCCATCTTCGCCGGCCGACACCCTCCCCGGGCCCATCTCCCCCGGTCGCCCTCTCCCAGCCTGTCTCCGCCGGCCGACACCCTCCTCGACCCCATCTCCCATGGCCGCCAGTGGCCCTGTCCCCGGCCCCATCTCCTTCGACCGTCGGCAGGCCCCTTCCCCAGCCTTGTCTCCCCCGACTGCCAGCCACCCCCTCCCTGGCCCCATCTCCACCGGCCGACACCCTCCCCAGCCCCATCTTCCCAGGCCGCCAGCAGCCCTGTCTCTGGCCCCATCTCTTTCGATCGTCGGTCGCCCCCTCCCCGACCCTGTCTGCCCCAGCCGTCGGTCACCCCTCCCCGACCTCGTCTCCACCGGCCGACACCCTCTCCTACCCCGTATCCCCCGACCGCTAGTTCCCCTATCCCCGGCCCAGTCTCCTTTGGCTGCTGGTAGGCCCCCTCCCTGGCCCCGTCTCCCCCAACCGTCGGCCGCCTACTCTCCGGCCCCATCTCCACTGGCTGACACCCTCCCCAGCTCCATCTCCCCTGGCCGTCACCTCCTCGGCCCCATCTCCACCGGCCAACACCCTTCCCGACCCCGTCTCCCCCGGCTGCTGGTGGCCCAATCCTCGGCCTCCAACGACCTTGTCCATGGCCCCATCTCCTTCGACCGTCGGTAGGCCCTCTCCCCGATCCCGTCTCCATCGACCGCCAGCCGCCCCCTCCTCGGCCCCGTCTCCGCTGGCCGACACCCTCCCCAACCTTGTCTCCATTGCCGCCGGCTGCCCCCTCCCCGACCCGATCTTCTCTTTTTCTTTTTTTCTTTTTATTTTTCTTTTTTCTTTTTTCTCCTTTTTTTTCTTTCTTTTTTTCCTTTCTTTTCTTTTCTTTTTTTTCCCCCCTCCTTTCTTTCTTCCCTTCCTTCCTCCCCACCGGCTCCGCCCCATCCCCGTCGGCCCGGTCACAATCGCCGCTGGCCCGACTCGACCCAGCCCCATCGCCGCCGACCCCCCGATGGCTCGAGAAAACACCAAAAAAAAAAATAAATCCTTACCTCCGACGAACGCCATTCTCGTCGGCTCAGTCACCGTCGACCCAGCCCAGCCCGGCCCCATCCCTGCCGGCCCCCCGATGGCCCGAGAAAATATCAAAAAAAAAAAAACAAATCCTTACCTCCAGCGACGGACGCCATCCCTACCGGCTCAATCACAGTCACCGTCGACCCGGCCTGGCCCTATCCCCGTCGGCCTCCGATGGCCCGAGAAAACACCAAAAAAAACAAATCCTTACCTCTGGTGATGGATGGCGACAAACGGGAAGCTACGGGACCGCGGACGGCAACGGCGAATGTATGCAGACAGTGGTGGACGCGGCGGGATGCGACAGTGGGGAGAGGGGGGAGAGCAGAGGGGGGGAGGGGGAACAATTTTCGCACGAAATGGGGGGGGGAGGGGAAGAAAATAGGTTGCGCAATGGGACTTGATGGGATGCAAACTATTAGCGACGAAAACTTTCATCACTAATAATCAATTTTCGTCGCTAATAATTCAGAAAAAAATTCTCTGATAAAAAAATTTTCACATCAAAAATATTATTTACGATAAAATAAAAAATTTCATCATTAATAAGACTATTAACGATGAAAAAAAATTTCGTCACTAATAATTCTCACTAAAAAAAATTATCCTTTTTTTTCGCTAAAAAAGTTTTTCCATCAAAAAAAATTTATTTACAACGAAAAGCTTTGCGTTGTTAATTAGATTATTAGCGACGAAAAAATATTTTCATAGCTAATAATTTTTGAAAATATAAATTGCCCCAATTTTTCAAAAAATTTGCCACGAAAATAAAATATTTTATCATTAATTATCTTACTAGCAATAAAAATTATTTTTCGTCGCTAATTATTTTTCATGAAAAAAATTAGAATGGATATTATTTTACTATATATATATATACACACACACACATACATATATATTCTAAAATTTTTCTTCAGCACCTTAATGGCCTTTAAGGCTTCAATAATATTTTTGGAGGATAGGTTAAGGATAGGGATCTTAGTATAAAGATAAATAGGGTTGTTATGAGGGATGATCTGGGTATTCCAAGCTTTGCTTCTTATGACCCCTATTTTTTTATATTTCAAACACCACCAACACGTACCCCCTCTCTAATTTTTATATGTCAAACACCCCCTTAGCTCATAATAATGGTCGAAGCACCTGTTGAAGCCATAATATATTCCACTAGAGGGACATTGTGAATATTACTACTTGGTTTACATCAAACTAGTTAAGGAGCAGATTATGACATTAAACACTCTTTCCGCTCGAAACAATCATGTGTGCCATGTTCATTGCATTGCTGAGGATATAACTTATATGAAATTATTTGGAAAATAAGCTCAAAAAAATGATAAAAAAGACTTCTAGTGGGCAGGAAAGAAAAATACATGTGGGCATGTTGAATTTTATAGATATAATAATGTGCACAAATAAAGATAGCCGGATTTTGGCATCTCAAAAATCAAAATACAAAAATAATTCTAGCTACAAGAATTGACAAGAAGGTGATTCAGCTAAACTGTAGACCCACTTCTACACTTAAGATATGGAAGTAGTGATATATGGTACTATAATAGTAGATCACATGATTAATTTGTCTAGCACCGATATCGAGCCACTTCTTTTGACTCAAACTCAGATTAACATGGTATGACATCAGTTTAGAGAAAAATAAATCATTTTCGTGAATCAATATGGTACTATACATAGACCAACAATAGAAACTTTGCCTACCAAACCAACCTAATCTATTCAACAAAGTACAAGAGCTTCATCAGAACTTATTAAATTAAACAATGCTAGTTTTGAAACAAAAATTGGCAAGTTGATCAAAAGAAAGTAGAGTTGAAAAGAAAAGTACAGCTCCAAAGATGGTATGGACAAAGTATAGTAAGGAAAAGAGGAGAAAAAATAAAATAAAGATGAGGTTCTAGCTAACATATGAAGAGAAATATTATGAGTATAGAAAAGCTGGCAGTAACAACTTATTGTGTTGTAAAGAAGAATTTATAATATTTTCGTCTCAAATAATTGACTATTTATGATAAAAAAAAATTTTCATCGCTACTAATCCGAACTTTTAAATTTTTAAAATTTTTTATTTTCTTAAAATATTAGTGATAAAAATTTTTGTCGTAAATAGATGAGTATTTATGAAGAAAATCAAATTTACACTGTAAATATAAATTATTTACGATATAATATTTTCATCACAACTAATCTATTATTTTTAAATTTTTTAAAATTTTTTAAATATTAACGATGAAAATTTTTCATCATAAAAACTGAAATATTAGCGATGGCATGATGTTATTCGTCACAAATATGTTAATTATTTATGATAAAAAAAATTTCATCACTCATAGTCAAGTTTTTGAATTTTTAAAATTTTTTATTTTTTTCACATATTAGCGATGAAAAATATTCATCGTAAATCATCATGTATTTTGTGATGAAAAATAAGAATTCTATCATAAATACAGGATTATTTATGACATAACTTTTTCATCACAAAAAATCTATAATTTTTTAATTTTTTTTATTTATTAGCAACGTAAAAGTTTCATCGTAAAAATTTGAATATTAGCGACATAATATTGTTATTCATCACAAATACATTAATTATTTACGATAAAAAAAATTTCATCACTAATAGTTGAGTTTTTGAATTGTTAATTTTTTTTATTTTTTCACATATTAACAACGAAAAGCATTCATCGTAAATCATCACGTATTTTAGGATGAAAAATATAAATTCCATCGCAAATATAGGATTATTTATGATGTAATTTTTTTTAATTTTTTTAAATATTAGTTAGAAACTTTTCATTGTTAATAAGTTTTATTTATGACATAAAATTTATTTGCATCGCAAATACATAATTATTTATGATGAAAAATTATGTCGCAAATAATCTATAATATTTAAAATTTTAAAATTTTTTATTTTTCTTCAAATATTAGTGACGAAAATATTTAGTCATAAATAACAAATATTTACGATGAAAATATAATTTTCATCACAAACACTTATATTATTTACGACGAAATTTTTTCATCACTAATATTTAAAAATTTAAAATTAAAATAAATTTTATTATTTATAATAAAAATAATTATCATAAATAATTTATATTTATGATGAAATTTATTTTTTCATGGCTATTATGTCTTATTTGCGATGAAAAAATAATATCATCGTAAATAGTTAATTATTAGTGACGTAAAATTATATCCATCGTAAATAATAAAATTGATGACGAAAGATTTTTCTATCGCAAATAAATTCATCGCAAAAACTCTCTTTTCTTACTTATATTCTTTAAATGGCAAGGTAATGCATGATTTACTTCACGAGCTATGTAGATTACTTTTCTTTTTATTATTTTAGGCGAATAGAGAACTAGGAATGAGGAATGAATATGGCTTAGCGTCCACACATGCCAAGGGATTTTTATAGCAATATTTTAGTTTAATAGTTGGTTATGGACTTGTAGTTGATAATTTTTTGAATTTTTGAAGTTAGATGTCTTTGAACACTTGAATTTCGATTTAAAAGTTCTATAACAAAGCATGTTTCTTCATCTAATTAATGGTGGACTTTGGACCTTCTTTGTTACATTTTATATGAAATAGATTTTCATACAGATTTCTATAATTGCCTCCATGGCATTATGAGCTATACCCCACCGAAGTATAGCCTTGTCACCTTATGAATTTCGGGGTTGATAGCCTCGGGATCTCGATGAGCTACAGTCAACCGTTCTCACTACATTTTTGATAAAACGTCTTGCCTGTAATCCATCGCATACCCTCTTCCCTCCCGCGGAAATCACGTTGGCTGGCCAATGTGGTCAATGTTAGTCCAATCTTTTAAAATGTCTAATTATTACCTGGATCAGGTCCACTTGGACCACGCCAAATCCCATCGTGGATAAAGCGCCACATTGCCCCTTGTATTTCACCAATTACCAATTGCACGTTATCCACCTCGCCCTGGTCCACGATCCATGCAATAATTTCTCCGTGTAAGATAATCCCCCCCTTCCCTCACGACAACCAAGTTGCATAACCTGTAATCGCGGTCCCCCATAAGTGGAGAATTCAAGTGGACCAGGGCGAATCTTGGAGCGCAATCGGGAATTGGTGAAATACAAGGGTAATGTGGCGTGTTTTCCACCGTGGGATTTGGTGTGGTCCAACTGCACCTGATCCGAGTTATAATTAGACCTTGTAAACCCTGTAAAAACCTTTCTTTAACTAATAACTATTAGGCGGGCATCACCTCCCTTTCACATCAGAAAAAAAAAAAAAAATCCTCCAAATGAGACAAATCAACGTTTTCTTAAATGCTCAATTCATATGAATTTGCCTGTCTAATTTTTTGATATTTTATGAGGTTAATTATAATAAAAATATCTTCTTATGTGCGTTCGGATTACTTTTTGTTAAGCAACTGAACTATATATGAGTCGTCTTCAGAACGGCGATGCTAGTGGATTATGACTTTGTTACTTTACATTACTTTCAACCTAAGGATAATCTCGAAATTCTTTTATGCCTGTGGATGAGCCGCTCTTCCTCACCTCTACATAATCTATATCCATGTGCAGGTACTGATGCCCTGCATAGGTGGATAGCGAGGGAGAGACATATATATATATATATAGAGAGAGAGAGAGAGAGAGAGACAGAGAGAGAGAGAAATGGCAGCCATTGTTATTGTGGCTCTGTTGCTCACTGCTCATGTTATCGGAGCCTCGGCCTCTCCATCAGTTATTATCGTCGGCGCTGGCATGTCCGGTGAGAACATCACAAACAGTGCAACATGCACTTAATTTGAATCCTACATACCTAGAGCTTTTGTCTCTCGTTTTCACTACTATAACAAGATATGTAGCCCTCAAACCGACATATCTTTCCTTTCCTTTTAATCCGACCATCTTAGGTATCTCGGTGGCAAAAACCCTATCGGATGCCGGGATAAAGGACATACTCATCTTCGAGGCCACAGACCACATTGGTGGCCGCATTCACAAGACTAAATTCGCAGGGCTCAACGTGGAGATGGGAGCCAACTGGGTAGAAGGGGTCAATGGTGATGAGATGAATCCATATGGGAAATGGTTAACAAACTCTAACTTAAGACCTTCTACTCAGACTAGACTAACATCTCCTCCAACACTTACATGCAAGGGTACATAACTCACTAAAGTCTTCTTTGGATAACCATATATAAAGCATGTTTAACTGTTATCATCTTTTCTTCTATGTAGTGGTGGGCTATACAAAACCTCCGTAGTGCAGGAGGCCATTGATCTCTCTGAGAAAGTCGACGAATCCGGAGAGACACTATCCACGTCATTACCTTCCAGCGGGCGGGAAGACATCTCCGTCTTGGCATTCCAACGCCTCAAGAACCAGTTAAGACTAATGACCATATATTTTAAGATCAAAAACTAGTTCTTTGTTTATGAGTTTGGCCTCCTAAACTGCGTCATGTTTGTACCCCTTATATTTTTGTGGTTGTCATATGCTTTGCATGGTTGTTTATTTATGACTAAGCTTGGGCGCATTGAGGTTGCAGCGTTCCTTCCTCACCTTTGAAGATGGTAATAGATTACTACGTCTATGACTACGAGTTTGCAGAGCCTCCGCGAGTGACAAGCCTGCAAAACATTGTTCCTCTGCCCACATTTGACAACTTTGGCGAAGACCTCTATTTCGTGAGAGACCAAAGGGACTACGAGAGTGTGGTGCATCATGTGGCCAAGCAGTTCCTCAAGACTAACGACAATAGATCCGCGGCGCCTGTTAAACAAAGTATTCTTTTTTCTAACAAAAAGGATAACTGGGTATATCCTTACCAAAAAAAAAAGTTAACAGGGTATATTTTTTTTAATTTCCTTTCCTTGGGATGCCAGCCATAACCAAAATTTGTTTAATATATCTCTTTCATTGGAGAAGAATTTCTCCTTCTGAGAAATTATTGTGCAGACTTAGTTTTTGAAGCTCTTTTTCTGATGATCTATCACATCTCGTTATTTTATTATCGTATTTGTATCGAAAGTAACAGCGCTTTGACGGAGCGACAAGTTTGGCAGCGTACACTCTCCCGTAATTAATAATTGAAAGCTGTGGTTGGTGACACTTTTTTTTTTTTGGGTAAATGAGATATTTTTTTAAAACAAATAGGACCCTTTTCAGAAGCTAGCACAATCATCTCGCGGTATATATTTTTGGTAAAGAATCAATCTCCGTCCCCCTTTTTTTTCTTTTTCTTCTGTAGATCCAATGAAGATTTCTCACGATGTCACTGTTCTCTTTCTGCCAATGACATTGTATTGGATTATTTATATGTTATTATATATTATTTTGATTAAGTTGTTGCTAATACACAGAATATAATTTTTCATGGTCTAGTCTGCCTATAGATTATCATGTATTTAGTGGTGCAATGGGAACAAATTAGCAGATCTCTCAGACTCATCTGGTCGCCAATCAAAATCGAATTGTCTCAATGATGAAACCTGTGAGCTGAGACCGATGGTGATCTGACCAGTCGAACAGAATTGTTCATCATTAAATTTGTCTTTGTTTAAATATGGTAACCCTGTGGGGCTAACATCTGCTATTAAGAAGGTGACATTCATAACGTGCATGTAAAGGGTTTAGAAGAGCCGCATGTGAAGCGAGGTGCGTGATATATTTTAACATAATAGAGGGATATTTTTGGCATAAAATATCAAAGAGAAAGAATATTTAGACAATGATACACACACATACATACAAATCTCAAAAGAATATTTTGTTATTTCAAAAATACCATACACATACATGTCTACGAGAAAATGATAATGCCTATTAATTGAGAGTTATTTACATCATTACTTTCTGTGTCCTCTGAATATTTATTTTTTTTTTAAATTTATTTTTAAAATTTACCTTCTCAAAAGTTTGAGCTACCTTAAAAATACTTTTTATAAGTAAACAATTTTTGAATATTAATCTTTTATATTATCTATCATTTTCTACTATTTTGTAATTATAATAGTCATTCTAGTTATGTTATTTTAACACTAAGTAATTTTGAATATGTTACATGGAATTGTAATTGTCAATATAATTCAAAATAGCACTAATGTCAATTTCAACCGGATGCAGGCTGACAATGGATCAAATACGAATAAGATTCTAACATATTCATATTCATATTTATTTTATTTAATAAATATAAATATAAATATAGATATAAATATAGATATTAATCAAATACATAAATTTATATTCATATTTATTTTTTAAAAAGATATGGATATCGAAAATATGAATATAACTCAGATAATTAAACTTTATGACTATAAAAATAAAGATATTGATAAATAGATGATAAATCAAATGAATAATATATTATTATAGTCATTTATTTTTTTTAAAAAATTATGAATATCATATAAAATTAAATATATTACAAATATAATTGGATATTTAGATATGCATCATATAGTTGTTTATCCATATCAATTTTTTTTAACGAATATGGATACAGCTTCAGATATTAGTCGAATGGTCAAATTTTTATCTATATCTGGATAGATTCAAATACAAAAATGAATCTTAATAGATATTATTCGGTCCACTTTTAACCCTAAGCCAGGCCCATCCTAACATAACAATATGGTCATTGTTAAAACCTTGCATATAAGAAGAGTGTGAAAAATTAGATAGATTTCCTGCCTAAAAAAAAAAGAAATTAATTAATAGATTAGATATTAATAAAAATGTAATGCAAAGAAAATCTACATGGCCCAGATACTTTTAGCACCAACACTAAACTGATCTTCCTGCCTTCCAATTTCCAGGCCTTCAGACTTGGATCAAGCCCTTCCCCTCCTTTGTCCAACAGCGTCATCCCATCAGCATCTCTCATGTCCCTTCTTTGCACCACACCACCTCTGGATTTGATTGTCGATGAAAAATATTACTCTGTGCGGCAGATCTCATTCTTGAAACAACTTTTGCGCGTCAAATGAAAGAATTTTTCAAGGATTTTTAGAGGGCTTTGAATTAATTGTACACATATTTTCTCTTCTGAAAAAACCGAGATGGACTACTTGAATCTTGAAGGCTGGATGAGGTTCCTCCCTTCTGAGATGCCCTGAGGCTCTTAAGGAACATATTTTTAAATTAACATTTATGTATTTATGTGAAATGACTTTTAGTTTATAATTGTTTTATTTACTTAAATTGTTATTGGTCCAACTGATTGACCAGCGGAGTAGATCGTACCCTTGGTCCATCATAGGAATAAATGCCCACTTAAAAATAATCCTAATCATCAGCCTAAATGTTGCTTTAATCAATATTGATATTTTAACAAAGTATTATTTTGACAAAAAATGGTTGCTGACACCATGTCGACCTATTCTACTGATATTTAGCTTGCATTAGGCTAGTCACAATTTGAATTTTTACTAAAAATTGGGAACTAAGAAATACTCCACCTTTGTGGTAAAGAAGTTGTGTATCTTTGGAGAATAGCATGATGTATGATATCTGATACCTTGGTCACAATAACAAGTATCATCATACAAAATAATATGATTGCAAAAATAAAATAAAAAAATAGATAAATTTTTATAAATAATAAATTAAAAGTGAGATATCGTCCAACCATATTATTTTGAGACACGACTACTATTCATCTCTGCACATCGAGATCAACACAAACAAGTATGACCGGTCAAGGACATATATTTGCAGCACCTACTTAATCCAAATAGAACACTTCTTTGATCTCGACAACTCTGCCATTCTGTATCATAGCATTTGGTTCACTTCACAAGCAAATACCAATGTTATATCCTGAAGGTACAAGTTACTAAGGCAAGAGCTTAATTGGTCTAGCTTTAGAGCTTACCTTCTAGATCCAACCTTTGCCTTTCCTCAATTTGATTTTTGGGCTCGGCCTTGACCTTTCGGTTCATTTTTCGATTATAAAAAATGCTTAACACACATAAAAATACTTTACAAAATGTTATATATAATTAGCTAAATATTAAAAATAGTGTTTGTATTATCCCATCAAGTTTAAATATCAAAAATTGCCTATTAAGTTCACAAATATATCAAACATGAATAAACAATATAAGAAAAAAAAATTCAGGAAGGGTTGGGCTTTAATCTCCAAGACTGAGTTGTACCTTTTTTTCTGGGCACTAGGCTCAACCGCTAGGCCTAAAACATTGGCTCAAGGCTGCCCCAAAGTACTTATTTAAGCAAATGTCACAAACTAATCCAAACGGCTGTGGGCTTGAGAGGCTGGGCAAGCCTGCCCAAAATTCTATGGGCTTGAGAGGCTGGGCAGGCCGCCTAGCCCATGAACATGTCAAGTTTGACATGCAAATACTAGTAATTTATCGAAGAAAAGTATTTATTCAAACAAATGTCACAAACTAATCCACACATTAGCTACAACCAAAAACAGATGAAGGTCTAAAGAGAGAGAAGGTCCATAATTTTGATATTATATTTAATATGATAACTATATATTTTTGATATTCGTGATGGTTTATTGCGTGTTTTTCTCCATACGCTATAGAACTATAACCATAGTTATGAAACCCAAACCAGAGATTGACTTGGCCAAGGGGCTAGCTCAGTAGGACATTGTTCCAACTATTGGGTTAATTGATTCGCCCGGATGTATAATAAAAAAAAATTTAAGTATTTAAAAATATACAAACTAGATACAACAAAAGAAAAAGGTACACATTATTGGCAGATTTTCTAATTTAAATGTTGCACACTAAATTATGTGGATTTACACCTTGGATTGTTTTTATTGATGGCATGAATGTAAAGTAATCATGATCAAATTTTTAAAAGATATAAAAAGTATACACAATATAAAAGAAATGTAGAACTAGTTGTTATCTTCTAAATATTTTAAATAGTTAAGTTCTGAAAATACCCTAAAGAATTTGAAGTATATATATTTTTCATTTCCGACAAACAAGAAGGATTTTACTATTGAAATATCACAATAGCATGAAATAGTTTTCTTTATTCTTTGCATCATTAAATTCATGCAAAACTATTTTTTTTTGTTGTTGCTCCATCATTTGCTAGTTGTTACGTATGAACCTAGCTCATTTGAGAGAGAATGACTATGGGTTATTCGATAAATCATTTATTGCTTATGTATACAATCTTCCTCGAAATATTTCTATAATTATGAATTATACACAATACACAATTCTTGAAGTCCGTTGGTATTTTTCCGTCGTACCAACATTTTTTTTGAATTTTGAATTCTTCTTTAACTAAATATATAGGAATAAAGGAGGAAATAATTAATATATGATTTTGCAAGTTAGAATTAGCTTGCCGACATTATTGTTAGTGAAATACAACCATGACTCTTTAAAAGGTTATCAAAGTTGGTCTATTGTTCATAGGTGGTAAGGCGCATCCTTTATTCGATAGGAGGTATAACTCTGATTACAGAGGACGGCATGAGTTATAAAGCAGAATATGTGATGGTTTCTGTTAGTATTGGCGTTCTCCAAACAAAACTCATTGATTTCAAGCCAGTCTTACCTGTAAGAGATGACATTGTTAATTACAATAAATACAAACTTATTTATAGTTTCAATTTAACATCATTCACCTGTTCTAACATTTAATAATTTCATACTATGAATGTTACTAATGCTTGCCTATTATTGCTGACTTTCACCTCACAATATTGGAACAGCAATGGAAAATCCTAGCCATATATCAATTTGATATGGCAGTTTATACCAAAATCTTCCTCAAGTTCCCTTACAAATTTTGGCCTGAAGGGAATGGGACAAAGTTCTTCCTTTACACCAATGAAAGAAGGGGATATTATCCAATATGATAGGTAAGCCTTTTCTTGCTTTAATTATGATTTGTTTATAGAATAGGTACATAATAACTCTTCCTCTATTTATTTTTCTTTTGAATGAAAAGCAATCATTCTTTTCATAATAATTTATGGTATACAATACTTGCCATTATAAACTTGTTAACCCATCTAAGATTGTGATTGGACTAAATTTGTGATAAGAAGTCTATGAGTGCTCCTTACCTCTTTAATATTGTTTGCAGCAATTTGAAAAGCAATATCCAGGTGCCAATGTCCTCATGGGTACAGTAACAGAAGATGAAGCTAGAAGAATAGAACAACAGAAAGATTATGAGATAAAGGCAGAAATTATGGAAGTTTTAAGAGAAATGTTTGGTAAAAACATACCAGAGGCAACTGACATACTTGTTCCTAGATGGTGGTCTAATAGGTTTTACAAGGGCAGTTTCTCTAACTGGCCAATTGGAGTCAATCGATATGAGTACGAACAGATTAAGGTAATAAGCAAATGCCTTATATTTATGAGATATCTTAGCTCATCAATATTGCTAATAGACAAATAATTAGATAACAATAATACCAACCTTAGAGATTATAATTCAAGATTCATCTAACTGTTCACTTATGATGAAGGCACCTGTTGGAAGAGTTTACTTCACTGGGGAGCACACGAGCGAGCATTACAATGGCTATGTCCATGGTGCCTACCTTTCAGGTCTGTTTTCTTTAATCTCACCAATTATCAGAAGATTTTTATCAAATTTGGTGCTTATATTTTGATAACTTGTTCTTTTCTGGCATTGACTCTGCAAACATAATGCTTAAATGTATCAACAATAAAATGTGCAGGGTCCAAATCAAAGCCAAGGATGCATAAGTGCAGGTAATTATTATCTTTTTTTTTAAGACAATATGCATATATCATATTTATCTAAGAAAAATATTCACCTATTCTAAACACTACTTAAAAGAGCTCCAACAAACAAGCCATAATGTCCATGAGAAGAAAGAATATAGTGTCGTTTTTGTTCAAGAAATGGTTTGGTGGAACTCAATTACTTTCATTAATTCAGTTAGATGGATATATGAAATGAAATGAAGGCCCTAAGGCTAGCAAAATAAAAGAAAAATTGAGAAGAAAAAAAAGGATAGAAAAATATGTGAAAGTTGAAAGTTGGAGGTAGGTTTAATAAGAAATTTGGAGGAGCTTGCAAAAAATCTATTATTTGTTCTAAGAAAAGTCACCCAACAATTAGAAGTAAAAATATCCCAATCCTTCTTCCTTGATTATTTGATATAATTTTTTTTAAATAATACCAAAAAATATGGATCTTGGTTGTATGTACAAATATAGTGTCCCAATAAGAGTCTACTAGATAGATTTAAGAAATGTGTGCTATAAGACAAGATGATTAAAGTTGTTGAATAACAAATTGACCCCTAAACCTTAAGCTGATAGAAAAAGGATCAATGTATATTCAGCTTAACAATCCCTCACATGTAGCTCGGACCACGCTACTGTCAGATAATTAAGTCCGAAACACACAAGAATCAGGATAATTGATAAAGTGGGGATATTTAAACAAAACAACTGAACTATAGGGATTCAAACTTGTGACCTCTAATAAATTTAGCCTGTGGTCATTTTTAGTCAATAAACCTCAAAAACCTTAAGCTGATAAGGAAACAATTGACCATCTATATTACACTCATTTGGTTGAGGAGGCCACCACCGTGGTCACATCATGATCACATCTTTATTCCCTCCACTTTCCCTTTTAAATGTAGCTTCTTGAGTTCTTCCCTCTTCGGACCCTTTACTCACTAGTTCACAGAGACACATCTTCTCCATGAAAGCAGTCCTCTACCTTCCCCCATGAAGGCAAAGCCTGCCATCTGAAGTTACCAAAAGAAAGGAGACACAACTTAATTGCATCCAAATGGGGTTTATGGTTACTTGCAAGGTGGCCGCTTCCACTTCCTTGCCGGCGAGAGAGGCCGAGAAAATTGTCTGAAGGCAAAGGATCATAGAACTGGTGGCAGAGGGGGTGGAGACCACCCACCGCATATACGAGCATCGGTTCTCGCCGCAGCCAGGGAAAATCCATCGAGCAGCGGAGCCGTGTAGCTGCAGCGCCGGTGCCGGTTATGGCATACCACCAGGTCCAACATGGCCATGGCCAGGCCCAGCCGAGCTGGACAGAGGAGTACAAGCTCAAGCGCACCAGCCCCCAGCTTGGCGAGCGTTGGTCTTTTTAGATCCTTGACAAAACATAGCTTTGAGGCACCATGCAATCCAAGATTGTTTGGGATCAGCAAAATTAAAATCTTCATTACTCAAGGACTAAATTATACCAAATGAGTTTTGCTTACTACTACCACTATGATTGCCACTATATTACTATTGCAACTAGCATCATTGCCACCATCACCAATACAATGTTTGAGATAATTAGCTAAATAAAATTTTTGATCTTCTCAAAGATCCAATTATACCAAATTCTTTTACTATCATGGATACTACTAGATTTCTAACCTACCGTGTTTGAGATAGGACAAGTAATCAATTACTAATACTAATACAATATTTTCCAACTAAATAAAAATCTTGATCTTCTCAATGACTACTACCATCGGTGCTACTGCAACTACTACTTCAACTGCTATTGATATTACTATGATTACTATGATTAGTATTGCTATTATTAGTTTAGTATCGTGCTATGTTTTGATCTAACTATATCCTGTTATCCAAAGGTTGAACATTTTTAAGAAAATCAAAAAAAATAATTTTAGCTCCAAATCTATAGCATCTAAAAGGATTTTAAGATCAAAGGTCCTAAGGGAGTTAACCATTGCCAAAGAATATTACTTAAATCAAAAACTAAAATTTTTTATGTTCAAATAGTTCAAATATGTATTGTACTACAATATACTATATCTTATTGACCTAAAGATTAAATATTCATCAACTTTATAGAATCTATTTAAGGATCTCTCTAGAATCTTATTATCTAATCATTAACTTATGTCAAGAAATAGCCAACAAGGAATAGATCACGGATTTTAAGGACACCCTTCCTAAATGAAAAAAAAAGTCATTATTTTGATAGAAAACTATTATATTCTTCTTTACACAAAATATTTTATCAAAATCATCATGAACAAAGAGCAATTGGACATAAATACTTTATCTCTTGCTTCTATATATTAAGAATATACTATTAATAACTCACTTTGCTTTGTAGGTCTGGGTGCAAGCCAACTTCAAAGAAAAAGTAGAGATATATGTCTCTCCAGTCACTTCGATGCTGTAATTGTCTCATAGTTTATCTATGGATGCTTTCTAGAAAACAATAATTGCTATCTTTTTCTTTCTTTATTTTCTTAAATAATAAAGGGTACATCAACAATTTCAAATAAAGCATAAGAAGACTACTCGTATCAAACACTCAAGTCAAGACCATCAAAGTTCAAACATGAAATTTTTTCAATTGGTCAAAGGTTTCAACCACTATGCTGCAGCTCCATTGTAATTGTATGTTTCCCATCAATTATTATGGAGCAAACAATGAGCATATGATATGAATTAATTATGCTACAAATAAGTCCATATTTCAAAGGACATGGTTGAGAAACTTAATTTGTCCCATTGTATTATTTTCAAATAATCATCTTTTTTAGTTGTTGGATAAATAGACCAACATGGGCTAAGGATTGATGATCTTTTTTGCTTATTATTTCATTGGGCTTCCATTGTTTTGGCTTAGGACTTCCATTCAAACAAACTTTCCTTACATGTTGACATTGAAATCCACTTTCAAAAAGCTTCAACTAGAAAGAATCGAGGTTGGTGGCCGATTTGGATTTTCTATGATAAATTAGATCAAAGTTATAGACGATCTTTTTAGTATTTTTCAATTTTTAGCAAAATGATAGAAAAAGGCCACCACATACTTCATTATAAATGAAATGGATATAAAAGTATGAAAAAAGAATGGAAAAGAAAGGCAAAGATGAAAAAAATTATATAAAAGAGTATGAGAGCCCAAACAATTCAAGAATCAAGATCCAGTCCAAAGAAATGAACCAATGATAGGTAACAAAACCCAATCACAGGTTAATATAAACCTAAACCAATTTAGAAGTATAAAAGCCTGACATTTTACTAACCTATCTAGCTCAACTTAAATAGGGAGCTAGTTGGCCTTCATATCCAGTGAGCCTCTTATAACAATACTAAATTTTGTCCCCCATATGCTACAATAAAAATAATTTTAAGCAACAACCAAAAAATATTGCTTGAAGGTTCAAAACTATTACCTAACAATTTTGGCAACGATTTTCTGACCACTGCTTATGCGGTCCTTGCCTAAAGTCAAAAGCAATAGTATTTTGATTTTAAGCCAATGCTTAAATAACTACTGCCTAATAGAACCTCATGCAATGGTTTTTAATGAATATTTATAATGGTTCTTTCTAATTAGATCACATCAAAACCATCAACTTAGCATCACTATATGGAATGATAAATGAGGTGCTATAAAGCATTACTTAAGGCAAGTGTTACATAAGTTATTGCCTAAAAGTGTTGTATTATGTAACAACTTTACATTTTACTACCAATAAATTTACTTTATGCAATAGTGTCATCATGTGCTACAAAAAATATTATTTTATATAACGATAAATGGGATCATTGCTTTAGACAATGTTTAAAGAAATCATTGCTAAATACTAATAATTTAAGCAACGATTAAAGAGATGGTTGCTAAAAACCATCACTTTAATCAATAATTTCACAAGCTATTGCTCAAAAGCATCACTTTTATACAATGATTCTAAACTCCACTATGAAAGAGCCTTATTTTCACAAGCCTTATTATTTTATACAATGACTATTATAGCTGCAGCTATAGATCATGACTAAAAATAATAGTTGTATAAATTATTGTCCAAAAGTATCATTTTATATTAAAACTATAAAATTGACATTTAAACTTATACCTTTATACAACAATTAGTTTTATCACTATAAAAAATACTAATTTTAGGTAATAGCTATAATTAATCATTACATATGTACAAATATATAAACAATAATAGTAAAAAATATTATTAAAATATAAATTTTTATACAATGATATTTGAAAATTATTGTATAGCTATCGCATGATGTATCTTAGGGCAACAATTTAAAACTGCTATTCTAAAATCACTATCTAAAATATGATTTACACCAATGGTTAAAAATATCATTGCCATAGAATCACTTTTGCAATGATTTTTTTAGCCATTACTTCTCGATCATTGTCTAAAGTTATTATTTGATTTAAATATCTGCTACTAAAAACTATTTTTGAATTAATAATTTATCTTAATTAGAATACATCAGTCAAGAACATCAGTTACTCAATCAGAAGTATATTAATTAGTATATTAGAAGAATATTAATTAACTAAATGGTTATATAACTTAAGGTAGAAGTTATGTAAGTCATCATCCAAAAATATTGCATTATGTAATGGCTCTACATTCTGCAGCTGATGAATATTACTTTATGCAATAATTCCATCATATGTTGTGAAAATAAATCACTTTATACTATGGTAAATAAAATAATTACTAAAAACTATCAGTTTAGATAATTTTTAAATAAATCTTTGCTAAACCACCAATTTAGATAATGGTTAAATAAATAGTTACCAAAAATATTTACTTTAGACAATAGTTTCAAAAGTTATTGCCTAAAAGAATCATTTTTATGTAATAGTTCTAAACATTTCTACGAAAGAACCAAATTTTTTGCAACAATTATATTATCCATTGCTATAAGAAATTACTTTATACAATGACTATTATAACTATTGCTCTAGATCATAATTGAAGACAATGATTATATAAATTATTTTTTAAAAGTATCATTTTAAGCTACGGCTATAAAAATTACTATTTAGAATTATATCTTTATATAATAATTATTTTAGTCACTATAGAATATACTATTTTAAGCAACAATCATAACTAATTATTGCATATAGACAAATATATAAATAAAAGTAGTAAAAAATATTGCTAAAATATAAATTTTATGCATTGATATTTAAAAATCATTGCATAGCCATCATATAATATACCGCACTGCAACAGTTTAAAACCACTACTCTAAAATTGCTATCTAAAATTAGAATAAGCTAATAGCTAAAAAAACTATTGCCATTAAACTACTTTTACATTGATTATTTTAGCCGTTACTTCTCGACCATTGTCTAAAGCTATTTTTCTTATAGTCTGCATGTACAAGGAGAGATCTCTCCTTCAACCTTCTCTCTACCATGACTAGCTCATTGAACCTACTCTAACTCCAATATCTACATTGGTTCAGCTCCTTTTTGAATAATCTTATTTGTTATATTTAAGATTCTCTCTGTACCAAACTCTAACTAAAGTATTTGTTTATACACCTACAATAGATAACACATAGTAAGTAGCCCTTGTTTCATTTTTTTCTTTCTTTCTTTGTGAGTGTGTGTAATGTGAAAGGCAAAAAAAGAATTCTTCATGCATGGATCATCCCTTGCTAATATGCTAGAGTCCTTAGCATCCATGTCTACATTATCTTCAGGCTACAAAACTGGCCCATTTAGTCAACAATCAAAAATTGCTTGATCATGGCAAAATACCTCTTAGATTAATGTATGTAGTCTCAATCTTGACTGGCTTCAACAGTAAAATGGTGGTAATGCCGTTTGACTCATGAAAGTCAGAAGGTTTATAGTTATCTCTTCTATCTTGAGACTTGAAAATAAATATTTGCTTGATAAATATTTCTTTTTGTAATTACTAGATCCTCCATCTTGCTCACAAAAAATTCTATGGGCCTAGATGCACCTTTATAACCTTGCTATTTGTTAATTTGAAGAGAATAATACTCTATGCTATTGTCTTAGCTTCTACATTACAATTCATAGGTTTACATGGAAATAGGTTGATTTCACATTTGGCTTTCTTCACACAAATCTACCTTTAGATCATCCTCTAATAACCTTATGATCTATACACATAGATAATGATTGAGTTTGGAACACTATAAGATTTGTGTGATCGGTGATTCGACAATAGATTTGTATAAAAAAAAGTGAATCCTTCTTTTGCGAGAAAGATAAAACCCCAATCTGTTTACATGTACAGTCCCTAATCGTGTTAGATATTGTACATTCTCAAGATCCATTCTTCGAACCTTCAGGTCATACATAATATACATCATTAATAACTTAAATAAAACAAGTGATCCAAGCAAAGAATTCCTATAAATTATTTGGTAATTTAAACTAGCTATTATTATACCAATTTAATGTATCTTTCTATTATACATGTTTTATAAAAGGTAGTGGATGTATATCATTGGGAGGTTATAGCCTAAACTTTACATAGCATCATGGAAGTTTAAAAAAAAAAAACAAGCAAAAATAAACTAGAATGAAAATCAGAAGCTAAAAATTAAATTAGAAAGGCTAACTAGAACTAGTATTTAAAGCTAGAGACAACTAATAGCTTTATCTTGCTACTAAAAGGTATATGTCGATGCTTAGAATTCATCAAGAATTTTTAAATGAAGTCATGAATTGCCAAAATCGATCAACTTACAGTTGAGATTCTTTCTAGGGCTCCTTACATTGATGAGGCTCATAGATGCTCTTAGCACTAGAATGGAACTCTAAGTATGTTAAGATAAGACTTCTAGAAACTAATCCCTTAACTTAAAGCATATCTAAATACAAAAATTGAGTTGATGTAGCTTTGATAACTTCACTAAAACTAAATTCTTACCCTACATTTGCTCGAGATAATGAAAGGGAGGATGGATGATGTTGAAAGGATGGATTGCTCTCATCCATTGTTTGGTTTCACAAGTGCTATATGGATTAGAAGAGAGGATTGTCCATCCATCATGGTCTACCAATATGCATCCTCCTAATTTAGAAGGATGCATATAGGATGAATGGAGTATACGAGAAATAAAATATTATATTAATATAATTATTCCTTGTTAATGTTTTAATTAAATCTTAATACTTCTTCAATAGCCCACACCTCACCTCTTCTCCTTAATGCCAAAAGAGTCGATCACTAGCCAGCCCATGACCGTTGGATCTAGGTAAGATTATTTAGCAATTTTTTTCTTCTTCTTTATTTATTTATTTATTTATTAGTTTGGGTTTGAAGTTTTTTGTGGTTCGAATCCCCTTCTTTTTTTCTATAATCTGAATTTTTTGATCACCTCCATCCCTCCTTTTCACTTACATGTATGGTGATAGTTGGTGAAAAGAGGCCAACTATCATTGTGATTGAAAATGAAAAAAAAAACAAATGATATTCAAGGTAGATATAAAACCAAAATAAAAGATATATTTTCAAATCACTATGCATCTTTCATACATGGATAAGAAATAGCATAGAAAAAGAGGAAAAATCCATATACAATTCAAATATTTAAAGAAAATGATAGATGGCTAGGAGTCCAATAACTCTATTAGCTTAGAACTATTCAAAAGCATCCAACACACCTAGAAAGATTTATTAAGGATGAAAAGCATAGCTTCTAAAAATAGTTAGAGCAAAAGAATTGATTTCCTCACATTTGGTCCTGACACAAAATCACATCACTTTAAATTTTATTTATTAGCTATTTAACATTAAAAAAAAACTTTATACGAATGATGTAGAATAAAGATAATGTTTCAATCATATATCACTTGCACCATAGAATGCAGTGCTACACTCAATGGTTGCTATCAGAAGATGGATGGCTATCAAACAAGATAATCTAATATATCATATAATATTATTGCTATTATTAGTATAGTATCATGCTATGTTTTGATCTAACTATATCCTATTATCTAAAGACTGAACATTTTTAACAAAATCAAAAAGAATAATCAACTCTAAATCTATAGTATCTAGAAAGACTTTAAGATCTAAGGTCCCAAGAGAGTTAGTCATTACCAAAAAATATTAATTAAATCAAGAACTAAAATTCTTTATCTTCAAATAGTTCAAATACATATAGTACTAGAATACACTATATCTTGATCCAACTGTATCTTGTTGACCCAATGATTAAATATTCATTAACTTTGTAGAATCTATTCTAGGATCTCTCCAGAATCTTATTATCTAATCATTAATTTATGTCAAGCAAAAGCCAACAAGGAATAGATCATGGATTTTAAGGATACCATTCCTAAATGAAAAAAAAATAGCCATTATTTTGATAGAAAACTATTATATTCTTCCTTGCACATAATATTTTTTCGAAGCCATCATGAACAAAGAGCAATTTGGCATACATACTTTATTTCTTGCTTCTATATGTTAAGAATATACTATTAACAACTAACTTTGCCTTGTAGGTCTGAGCATTGGGGTGCAAACCGACTTTAAAAAAAAAGTAGATATATTTATCTCTCTCCAATCACTTAGGTGCTGTAGTTGTCTCGTAGTTTATCTGTGGATGCTTTGTAGAGAACAATGATTGCTATCTTTTTTTTTCTTTATTTTTTTAAATAATGAGAGGTTCATCAATAATTTCAAATGAAAGATAAGAAGACTACCGATATCAAACACTTAGGTTAAGACCATCAAAGTTCAAGCATAAAATTTTTTCAATTGGTCAAAGATTTCAACCACTATGCTGTAGCTCCATTGTAATTGTATGTTTCCCATCAATTGTTATGGAGCTAACAATAAGCATATAATATGAACTAAATATGCTACAAATAAGTTCATATTTCAGAAGACATTATTGAGAAACTTAGTTTGCCCCTATGCATTATTTTCAGATAATCATCTTTCTTTCCAACAAAAATTATATATGTTAAGGAATCAAGAGAAAATTTATAACCAAAATTCATATCAGATGTCCTTAGAAGAAAACAAAAAAAGTTTTGATTGTTGGACAAATAGACCAACATGAGCTAAGGATTGATGATCTTTTTCGTTCGTTATTTCATAGGGCTTCCATTGTTTTGGCTTAGGACTACTATTCAATCAAAATTTTCTTACATGTTGCATTAAAATTCACTTTCAAAAGCTTTAATCAGAAACAATTAAAGTTGATGGCCGATTTAGATTTTTTTATGTTAAATTAGATCAAAGTTATAGGAACTTTTTAATATTTTTTTACTTTTAGCAAAATGAAAGGAAAAGGCCACCACATATCCATTATAAATGAAATGGATACAAAAGCATGAAAAAAGAACAAAAAAGAAAGGCAAAGATGAAAAAAAGAAATACACAAAAGAGATATGAGAGCCTAAATTGTCCAAAAATCAAGATCCAATCCAAAGAAATCAATCAATGATAGATACGAGGTCCAATCATAGGTTAAAATAAATTCAGACCAATTTAGTATTATAAAAACCTAACTTTTTATCAACCTATCTAGCTCAACTTAAATAGAGAGCTAGTTGACCTTCATATCTGGTTGGCCACTTACAAAAATACTAAATTTCATCCTCCATATACTGTAATAAAAATAATCTTAAGCAATAACTAAAAAATATTACTTAAAGGTTCAAAACCATTGCCTAATTATTTTAGCAATGATTTTCTGGCAGCTACTTATGTGGTCATTGCTTAAAGTCAAAAGCAATGGTGTTTTAACTTTAAGCTGATAACGCTAAAATAATCACTGCCTAATAGAACCTCATGCATTGATTCTTAATGAATATTTATAATGATTCTTTTCTAATTAGATCACACCAAAATCATCAAATTAGCATCATTGGATAGAATGACAAATGAGGTCATTGCCACAAAGCATCACTTAAGGCAAGAGTTACATAAGTCGTCGCCTAAAAATATTACATTATGCAACAACTTTACATTCTACTATCAGTAAAAATTACTTTATGCAATAGTATCATCATATGTTACAAAAAAGCATCACTTTATATCATCATAAATGAGATCATTGCTAAAAAGTATCACTCTAGACATTGTTTAAAGAAATCATTGCTAAACACCGATAATTTAGGCAATGATTAAAGAGATGGTTGCTAAAAACAATCATTTTAACCAATAGTTTCATAAGTTGTTGCTCAAAAGCATCGTTTTTATATAATGATTCTGAACTCCACTATGAAAGAGCCTTATTTTCACAAGCCTTATTACTTTATACAATGATTATTATAGCTATAGTTACATACTATGACTAAAAATAATAGTTGTATAAATTATTGTCCAAAAGCATCATTTTATATTATAACTATAAAATTGATATTTAAAATTATATCTTTATACAATGATTAGTTTTATTGCTATAAAAAATACTAATTTTACCAATAGCTATAATTAATCATTGTATATATACAGATGTATAAACAACAATAGCTAAAATATTGCTAAAATACAAATATTTATGAAATGATATTTGAAAATCATTATATAGCCATGGCATAATATATCCTAAGGCAACAGTTTAAAATTGCGATTCTAAATAGTGTCTAAAATGTGATTTACGCCAATTGTAAAAAATCTTGTTGCCTTAGAACCGCTTTTGCAATAATTTTTTTGAGCCATTGCTTCTTGACTATTATCTAAAACTATTATTTGATTTAAATATTATCTACTACAAAAATTTATTTTTAAATTAATAATTTATCTTAATTAAAATATAATAATCAAGAACATCAATTACTCAATCAGAATTATATTAATTAGTATATTCAAAGAATATTAATTAACTAAATGATTATATCATTTAAGGCAGAGATTATATAAGTCATCATCCAAAAATATTGTATTATGTAACGGTTTTACATTCTACTACTAATGAATATCACTTTACGTAATAGTTCCATCATATGTTGCAAAAATGCATCACTTTATACTATGACAAATGAAATAATTACTAAAAACTATCACTTTAGGTAATGTTTAAACAAATCTTTGCTAAAAATTATCAATTTAGATAATGATTAAGTAGACAGTTGCAAAAAATATTTACTTTAGATAATAGTTTCATAAGTCATTGTCTAAAAGAATCACTTTTATGCAATGGTTCTAAATGTTGCTATGAAAGAATTTAATGTTCTGCAATAATTATTTTATCTATTGCTATAAAAAATTACTCTTTACAATGACTATTATAACAACTATTCTAGATTATAATCAAAGATAATGATTGTATAAATTATTTTTTAAAAATATAATTCTAAGTTATGACTATAAAAATCACTATTTAGAATTATATCTTTATACAATAGTTATTTTTGCTGCTACAAAATATACTAATTTTAAGCAACAACAATAACTAATTGTTGTATATAGACAAATATGTAAACAATAGTAGCAAAAAATATTGCTAAAATATAAAATTTTATATAATGATGTTTGAAAATCGTTGCATAGCCATTGTATAATATACCCTATGGCAATGGTTTAAGACCGCTAGTCTAAAATTACCGTCTAAAATTAGAATAAGCTCACGGTTAAAAAAACTATTGCTATAGAACTACTTTTGCAATAATTATTTTAGTCATTACTTCTCGACCGTTGTCTAAAGCTATTTTTCTTGTAGCATGCACAAGGACAGATCTCTCCTTCAATTTTCTCTCCACCATGACTAGCTCATTAAACCCACTCTGACTCCAATATCTATATTGGTTCAGCTCCTCCTTTTTAAATGATCTTTTCTATTACATTCAAGATTCTTTCTGTATTAAACTCTAATTGAAGTATTATTGTATACCTATAATAGATAAATACATAATACCCTTCTCTCTTTTTTTCTTTGTGAGTGTGTATAATATGAAAGGCAAAAAAAGAATTCTTCATGCATGGATCATCCCTTGCTAGTATGCTGGAGTCCCCAACATCCATATCTACATTATCTTCAGGTTACAAAAGTGACCCATTTAGTCAACAACCAAAAGTTACTTGATCATGGCAAAAATCCTCTTAGATTAATATATATAGTCCCAATTCTAACAGACTTCAACAGTAGTAAAATGGTGGTGATGTCATTTGACTCGTATTGAAGTCAGAAGGTTTGTGGTTAGCTCTTCAATCTTGAGATTTGAAAATAATTATCTATTTGATAAATATTTCTTTCCATAATTACTAAATCCTTCATCTTGCTCACAAAAAGTTCTATGGGCCTAGATGCACCTTTATAACCTTGTTTCTTGTTAACTTGAAGAGAATAATACTTATGTTATTATCTTAGCTTCCACACTATAGTTGATAGGTTGACATGAAAATGGGTTGATTTCATATTCATCTTCCTTTGCACAAATCCACCTTTAGATCATCTTTTGATCACCTTATGATCTATACATGCAGATAATGATCAAGTTTGGAGCACCTTGAGATCTATGCAATTGGTGATTCGATAGTAGATTTGCATGAAGGAAGGTGAATCCTTCTTTTGTGAGAAAGATACAAGCCCGATCTGTTTATATGTGAAGTCCCTATCTATGTTAGATAATTGTATATTCTCAAGACCCGTTCCATGAACCATTAGGTCATGCAGAATATACATCATTAATAACCTAGATAAAACTAGTGTTACAAGCAAAGAATTCCTATAAATTATTTGATAATTTAAACTAGCTATTATTATACCGATTTAATGTATCTTTCTTTTATATATGTTTTATAAAAGATAGTGAATATGTGTCACAGGGAGGTGATGGCCTAAACTTCACATAGCATCACAAAAGTTATAAAAAAAGCAAGCAAAAATAAGCCAAAATACAATCAGAAGCTAAAAATTAAATTAGAAATGCTAACTAGAACTAGTATTTAAAGCTAGAGATAACTAGTAGCTTTATCTTGCTACTAAAGACATATGTTAGCACTTAGAATTCATCAAGAATCTTTAAATGAAGCCATGAATTGCCGAAGTCCACCAACTCATAGTTATTCTTTCTAGGGTTTCTTACATTGTTGAGGCTCATAAGTGCTCTTAGCACTAGATTGGGACTCTAAATATGTGAATATAAGACTCTTAGAAATTAATCCCTTGACTTAAAGCATTTCTAGATGCAAAAACATCGTTGAGGTAGCTTTGATAACTGCACCAAAACTAGATTCTTACCCTGTATTTGCTTGAGGTAATGAAAGGGAGGATGGATGGAGTTGAAAGAATGGATTGCTCTCATCTATTGTATGATTTTAGAAGTCCTAGGATGGATTGAAAGAGGGGATTGCTCACCCATCATGGTGCACCAATATGCATCCTCCTAGTTTAGAAGGATGCATAGAGGATGGATATAGTATACGAGGGGTAAAATATTATATTGATATAATTATCTCTTGTTAATGTTTTAACTAAATCTTTATACTTCTTCAATAGCCCACTCCACACCTTTTCTCCTCGATGCCGAAAGAGTGCACCACTAGCTAGCCCATGATCGTTGGATCTAGGTAAAATTATTTAGCAGTTTTTTCTTCTTCTTTATTTATTTATTAGTTTGGATTTGAAGTTTTTTTGGTTCGAATCCCATTCTTCTATTTGTAATCTAAAATTTTCAATCATCTCTATCCCTCCTTTTTGCTTACATATATGCTGATACTTGGTGAAAAAAGGCCAGCTATCATTATGATTGAAAATGAAAAAAAATGATAGATGGCGAGGAGTCCAATAACTGTATTAGCTTAGAACTATTCAAAGGACCTATAAAGATTTATTAAGGATGAAAAATATAGCTTCCAAAAATAGCTCAGGCAAAAGAATTGCTTGCCTTACATCTAGTCCTAACACAAGACCACATCAATTTAAATTTCATTTATCAGCTATTTAGCATAAAAAAAAATTTATATGAATGATGTAGAATAAAGACAATGTTTTAATCATATATCACTTGCACCATAGAATGCTATGCTATGCTCAATGGCTACTATCAGAAGATATACTACAAGAAAATAACCTTTTTATAACAGAATTATTTATGATAAAAATATTTTCATCTCCAATAATACTATTTACGATGAAAAAATATTTATTATAAATAATTTAATATTTATAATAAAAATAATTTTTCATTGCAAATAGTTGCGTATCAGCGATGAAAAATTTTTTCATCATAAATATAAATTATTTGCAATGAATATTTTTATCATAAATAATATATTATTTATTTTAATTTTAAATTTTTAAATATTAGTAATAAAAATATTTTCATCATAAATAATTTAAATATTTATGATAAAAAAAATTTTTTCATCACCACAAGATTATTTGCAACAAAAATATTATCATCATCAATATTTAAAAAAAATGAGAATTTTAAAAAATTCAAAAATTACTGATTATTTATGATAAAATTTTTTTATCATAAATAATTAAATTTTATCATAAATACTTAATTATTTATGATAAAAATATTTTCATCACCAATATTTAAAAAAATTAAAAAAAATCAAAAATTACTTATTATTTGTAATAAAATTTTTCATCATAAATAATTAAGTATTTATGATAAAAAATTTATGTCATAAATACTTAATTATTTATGATAAAAATATTTTTATCATCAATATTTAAAAAATTAAAAATTTTAAAAAATTATAAAATTAAAATTCTTGATTTTGTATGAGACAACTACATCTATTTTTTGTAGCAGCTGTAGATATCTTTTATTTTTTTACATGGTAAAGAAGTAAATGTGAGTTATAATCTAGATCAAACTTTTTGTATGAAAAAATCATATAAAAGTGGGTGATATTCACGGAGTAGAATGAATAGATCTTTTTGAATAAAATGAGCTATATATTTATTTACAATATGAAATTTATCTGTTCATCACTATCACTATTACTAGTGATATCAATGAATCTTTCTAATTGAATGTCTGCCTTAAACTATATGAAAAGAGCCTCCTTTCATATAGAAACCATACAATTAAGCAACAAATTCTAGCATAGTTTTCATAATCTCGAAGGGTACTGTGCTTTTCGCATCAATCGACGTTCAAATATATTTCTGTAAGAGTTTCAATCATGAGAAGATAAATAATATGAGCAATCATCTTCTTAGCAATGCAAAGCATAATTATGAGCTTGTACTTTAATTTATAATATAACTTGCATGATCCGCAGGTCTGCTTTGATTCTGATTAATTGCTCTTTGATGCTCACATAATTCCTCTTGAATTTCTCAAGCTCAATCCTCACATGCAACATACGAGCTTCTGGATCTCTAACTTTTTATCCCTACCCTATCCTCTAAATCTCAATCTTGATGGATTTCTCTCACGATCTCAGAATCACTGCAATATTCTCATACTTTGACTTTCAGAATGAGGACTTCAAGAAGAAGACGAGCTTATTGAAGATCGAAGATCTCAAATCTATTAATCTCTTATAGTGTCCTTTCTATCATAGAAGCCGAAGAGCTGTTCTTATAATAATTATTAGCAACGTAAATTAAACTTTTCATTGTAATTAAATTTTTTATGTAATTTTTTTGAAGAAAAAATTTTTTATTAGAGAAAAATTATAAATTAACTATTCAAATAAAATTTTTGATTAATAAAAAATTAATTTTTTTGATGAAATTATTTTGAAAATTTTTTTTAGACCACAAATTTTTAGATTAAAAAAATTATTTTTTTATCATGAATATTTTTTTAATATCATTTTTTGTTAAATTTTTTGGATGAAAAAATTTATTGATGAAAAAAATCCAAAATTAATTTTTTTTATCAAATTATTATTGAAAAGATTCTTTTAGGCTGAAAAAATTTGGGAGAAAATATTTTTTTTGATTATTAGCGATGTAAACCAAATTTTTATCACAAATAGTCTTTAATTTTTTTTAAATATTTTAAAAAATTTATTTGAGACAAATTTATTTTCCATCAACAACCATATTTTAAAAATATTATTTTAATCATTTTTTATGAAATAAAAATTTATCAATAGAAAAAAAATTTATTAGCAATGAAAAGAATTTTATCAATAAAATTATTTTAAAAATAATTTTTTTGAAGAAAAAATTATTAAAGAAAAATTTTTTTTGACAGTATTTATTAGCGATGAAAACCATATTTTTGCCATTAATATCCTTATTAACGATGCATATTTTTATTTTCATCATCAATAATTTATTTCATAAATTTTTTGGGCAAAATCTTTTTAAAGAAAAAATTTTTTTGGTGGGTAATTTTTAGCGGGCCTTATTGATGACAAAAATTACTTTTCCATCGTGAATAAGAGTATTAGCAATGAAAATTTTTATTGTTAATAGTTATTCATTTATTACATATCAAGTCGATGTCGCATCCCTTCCGAGCTCTCCCCCCTCTCCCTCTCCCTCTCCCCCTCCTCCTGTGAAACCCTCTCCCTCTTCGAGCTCTCCCCCCTCTCCTCCCGCCAGTGACCGCATCTCCACCGTCATCGCTGCTATTGCCGTCCACCGCCAATGCCATTGCCATTGCTGTGGGCTTCTCTACAGACACCATTGCTGTCCACCAGAGGTAAGGGTACTTCCCTCTCTTTAATCATCGCTTTCCGCCCATCTATTTTTTTTGGTTGATTGGGCCACCAATGAGCGACGTCCAGTGCCCCCACCAACACCGATGGCCGCCATAACACGAAGCCATCGGGGGGGGGGGGAGGGGGGACGGGGGCAAAGGTGGTTGCAGGGGTGGGGGTGGGCAGTCGGGGCAACATGGGGGTCGGGGGGTTGGAGGGTAGAGGAGGTGGCACGATGGGGGAGGGCATTGCAGGGGCTGGGAGGCCGAAGGGCATTGCAGGGGTTGGGAGGGTGGAGGGGGTTTCATGGGGTGGGCGGTCGGGGGTGACACGGGGGCTGGAGGTCAGAGGGCGGAGGGGGTGGCACGAAGGGTGGGGCGAGGCCATAGGTGGCGCACTGGAGAGGGGTGGGTGTGGATCAGCTGCTGATGGAGGAAGGTCGGCTAGGGCAGGGAGGAAGGAAGGGAAGAGAGAAACAAGGAGAAAAAAATAATAATATATTAATCAAATATTTTATTATTTAATTAATAATAAAATATTTTTTTGTTATAATTTAATGCATATTTTTTTGCTTGTTATAATTTAATGCATATTTTTTTATAATCTAATGTATATAAAATATTATGATTATAATTTAATATTTTAATTAGGATTAGCCAAATCCTTCAATGAATTTTTAATGCATATGAACTGTCTGATCTGAGATCTGGATCGAGATCTAGTTCGGATCTGAATCACAATTCGAATTGGATCGAGGTCGGGATCCAAATCAAGATCTCGATCTGGGTTGGGATCCAAATCGAGATTTGATCAGAATCCGAATTGGGATCTGGATCGTGAAGGGTTGGAGAGGATGGCGGTGCCACGAGGGGTGGATGACAGCGGCAGCGCTGTGGGAACGGGGGTCACGGGGGCCAAGTCTGGGCAATGCGAGGTGGGTGATGGTGGCGGCGCCAAGGGAGTGAGGATCGTGGGGGTCGAGTCTGGGTGGTGCGCGGTGGGTGACAGCAGTAGTGCCACGAGAGTGGGGATCGCGGGGGTCGAGTCCGGGCGACGTGGGGGTGGGTGATGGTGCCATCGTCGTGGGAGCGAGGGTCGCAGGGGCCGAGTGCGGGCGGTGGGGGATGGGTGATAGCATCGATACCGCAGAGGGTGGGTCAGGCCACAGGGGGATGATGTTTAAGAAAAAAATAATTTTTAAGAAAAAAATATTTAGGATAAAATATATTTAGGAGAAAAATAATTGTTAGAAAAAAAATATTTAGGAGAACAAATATTTAGAAAAAATTACTTTTAGGTAAAAAATATTTTAAAAAATAAAAAAATTATTTATTATATCTATAAAAGTTAAAACGTGGATTGGGTCGGGATCGAGGGAGAGGGGGGTTAATCAACCCGAACTCAATCGAGTCGGCTCTGGGCTGGGATAAATGTCTACCCGAGCGCAGCCCGATGGCCAAACAGGCTCTATTTTTTTGGCTAGAGTCCGACCTGAATGGTTCAAGCCCGACCCGATGGGCCTCCTGATGGCCCGACCCACTTCTAGCCCTATCTGCGGGACTGCCTCCATGGTACTACTTTTGGTGAATTTGGAAGATAAGGGAGAGGGAGCGGAGGATATTCGACATAGGATTGAATTTTATGTTATTATTTTATGTTAATATTATTTTGTATGTTCAACTACTTATAGTTTATTTTATATTTATTGCATAAATTTTTTAGTGTTATAGCTGAAATTTATAAATTTTTTATTGTTCCATTGGCACAATGCACATTGTTTTTGCTTATTATAATTTAATTATTTTGTGACTGTTTTGTATGCTTTTGCTTATTATAATTAAATATAAAAAATATTTTTATTTTAGATAAAACTCTACTAAAATTTTTGATAAAAATTTTTAATATAGAGTTACTCTTTTTTAATAAATTAAAAATTCATCTCTGAATATATATTTAGAGATGGTAGTTAAATTGCATTGAGCCATAGATTCTCATTCAAGAGTCGATCTTGATCGAGATCGACTCTTGAATGTCCCATATTTAGATTTTTTAAAAAAATAATAATCTTATTATTGTTAATAGTTGATATTTTATTTCATTATCTGATAGTCAGCAGTTATCTATCCAATGTTCTTCGGGTATATGATAGATACAGTCCAGAACCTAGATCGGGATTCAGTTCGAAATTTGAGTCAGGATTCGGTTTAGATGAATACCACTGAAAATTTTTTTGTTGTTAATGATTTTCATGTCTGTTGTTAGATGAATATCAACAAAAGTTGGATGAATATCAAAGATATTTTTTTATCTGAATATCGAAAAGGTGTTCGAGATTTTATTGAGTTTGCACGACATAAGGCTAATAGTGCCAGTCGGATAAAGTATTCATATAAAAGATGTATTAATATGGTATATCATCATATAACACTCTTGTTGAGGAGCATTTGCTATGTTATGGTATGGACAAGAAGTATACTCATTGGATATGACATGGGAGGGTGATCTGAATGAAGTTGTCTACGACGATGACGATACTGAAGATGATAATGATGCTGCTGAACCTGTCGAACATGATGGTATAGGAGAACTATTAGATAATTTATATCAGGATGTTTGTTCAAATGTACGTATGAGTACTAATGTATCTGAAGGCAATCCTGATCATGAACATAATATCCGGCTTGAGGTAGAAGAAACTTCTGAATAATTTGCAAAGCTTGTAAGGGATGCATAAGAACCACTCTATCTAAATTATGTAAAATTCTCCAAGTTAGGATTTTTGATAAAATTACTTCATATTAAACTCGTGAATCGATGGAGTTAGAAGTTATTTGACTAAAATTTGGCATTGATTAAAATAGTTTTTTTTTATGGAGAGCGACTTCTGAAATCATATTCTGAAACAAAAATATACATGTGAAAATTGAGACTTGACTATATTCCTATATATACCTACAAAAATGATTGTATATTATTTTATAAAGATAACAAACAGGTAATTGAATGTCCGAAATGTGATGAGCGTAGGTACAAAACCAATAACAGGAAAAAAAAAGAAGATATCTTAAAAGATTTTGAGGTATTTTCTATTGATTCGAAGACTTCAAAGATTATATATGTCCATAAAGATAGTTGAAGAAATGAGATAGCATCATGAGCAGTAAGTTTCGAAGGAGAACATACTTAGTCACCTGACTGACTCCGTAGTGTAGAAAGACTTTGATGCAAAGCATCCGCACTTTATGAGTGATCTGCGTAATATCCAGCTTGATCTAGCGACACATGAATTTAATTTCTTTGACAATTTGAGCATTTCCTACAGTATGTGGCCTGTGATGCTAGTTGTATATAATGTGTGATCTTGAAAGTGCATGAAAGAATCATTTATTTTTATATCATTGATTTCAAATCTAAAAGCACCAGATAATAAAATTGATGTATATCTATGATCGTTAATCGATGATCTGAAGGAGCTATGAAAAAATAAAGTACAGACATGATTTTGTAAGTTGAAAGAATTTTAAGTTGCATGCTTCGATTTTATGGATCATAAATAATTTTTTTGCATATCAAAACTTATCTAAGTGGAGTATCAAAGAATATCTGGCATGTCCAATATGCAATAAAGATGCATCCTCCTTATATTTAAAGTATGGATGAAAAATATACTTCATGGATCATCGACGGTTTCTACCTGATAATCACTCTTGGAGGATTCGTTACAATCAATACTTTGATGGTAAGTCCGACCAACATCTGCCACCTAAGGAGTTAAGTAGAGTAGAAGTTTTAGAACAACTTGAAGTCATTGAAAACATCCAATTTGAAAAAATATTGGGTACTCGCAAGCGGAAGCGTGCTGAAGCTAAGCTGAATTGGATGAAGCAAAGTATTTTTTTCAAACTACCATATTGGAAGCAGCTACTACATCATAATCTGAATGTAATGCATATTGAGAAAAATATTTATAATAATATTATCGGTACAGTATTGAACATCTTAGAAAATTAAAAGATAGTACAAAAGCTTGCTTTGATTTGTAGAAAATGAAAATCCGACAAGAGTTGTATTTAGTTCATCGAGATGATAGATTTTTCATGCCACCTACATGTTATTCACTGTTTGACAAAAAAAAGAAAAGTTTCTGTGGATGGTTCAAAATCGTAAAGTTTTCTGATGCTTATGCTTTAAACATATCACGATGTGTTGGCAACAATGATGGTAATATCTCTAGCATGAAAAGTCATGACTTCCATATGATGATGCAATGCTTGCTTCCTGTGGTCATACATAGCTATTTTGATGGTAATGTTCCAACTACATTGATTGAGTTGAGAGTGTTCTTTGAGAACTATATTGTTAAAAATTGAAGATTAACTTACTTAAAAAGTTTGAGAAGGATATCGTGCTCATTCTTTGTAAATTAGAAAAAAAAATTTCACTATCACTTTTTGATGTTATGGTGCACCTGACTATTCATCTTCAAAGAAAGCTTTTTTAATCAGATCAGTACATTATCGGTGGATGTATCCTATTGAAAGATAAAAAAAAATTATACGTACTTTATCATAACAGTTATAAGATATAAATATATTTCTAAAATTTAAATTTATTTTTATTTATAGATTTTTATGTATCCTAAAAAAATATGTACACAATAAAGCACAGCCTGAAGAGTCTATAGCGAAAATATATGTAGCTATGGAGTGTGTCACATTCTACTTGATGTATCTTGATAAAATCAAAATAAGATTCAATCATACAGATCGTAACATAGATCGTGAATGAGGTGACAATAAACCGACACTGTCTATATTTAAACAAACGGTTTAACCCATTGGTGGAAGGAGATATGAATTTATGGATGTGAATAAGCTATCTAATGCACACTTCTACATTCTAAATAATTATGAAGAAATTGAAGATTTCATTGAGTAAGTATCATCTTAGCATACTGTGTAATATTCTAAGTAATTTTTTTATATCGATGTAAAATTAAAAATTATGATTTGTTGTAGTGAGCACAAGAGTATACTATCCAAAGAGAATAATACGGATGCTGATGATCGACATGGGAGAAAATTTACAAAATGATTTGGAGACCTTGTAAGTTGTACTAATAATATGTTATTTTTAATAATTATAAAAATAATTATTTGAACCAACATAATTTTTTATGTTATGATGTAGATGAAATATAAGTATTTCAATAAAGAAGAAGATGCGACTAATGAGTTGTATGATTTAGCATGTGGTCCCGATCCAAGAGTTAACTACTATGCATCATGTATCATTAGAGGAATAAGATTTTATATAAGAGAGCTTGAAATGCAACGACAGATCCAGAATAGTGGGATTGCTATGATAGGATATGAAGGAGAAGAAGAGATTGAATATTATGGTATACTGTTAGATATTATAGAACTAAAGTATGGATCTAGTAATTTTGTATTCTTATTTCAATGTGAATAGTGGGATATTAGCAATAAAAAGATCGATATTCATATCGATCTATACTTTATCAGTATAAACTTTGCACGAACATGGTACTAGAATGAGCGTATATATTAGCAAGTTAAGTGAAATAAGTAATATATTTGAAGGATCTAAAATATTAAGGTAATTAGCATGTCATACAAAGAATAATACCTAGAGGCATATATGACATACCAACCCAACTAGAAATAGATGATAATTCAAATTTACATGAAGAGAAAGCTTTTCAAGGAGAAGAACAAACATTAGCTGAGCTTCTTATTGATGAAGAACTTGTAACAGCTCCTTTGAATAGGACTGATCTGTCGTCCAACGAAGTTGAAGCTGATTTTGTATTTAATCTTGATAAGTCCAAGAGCGACGATCAATTCATAAATGACGATGAGATAGAAGATGATACAATAGTCGATTATTGTGATTCGGAGGAGGACCTACACATCGAGAAAGATACGAATATTGATAAGTAGATCTATATTCTTTATTGAATCTTCTCTTGCAATAATGGTATGCGACATAATTCTATTCATTAGAATGTAATTTATTTTTTACTATTATTGTTCAATATTATATTCATTTATATGTCAAAAATTATAGATATGGCATCAAGAGACAGATAACGATGTTCGTGTTTGCAGCCTACCCCTGAGGCTGAAGCACCTTCACCCATTTTCACTGCCGCACTAGTAGAGTCGCCAGAGGATCCTGCACTGGCAGGTCCTAGTGAGGCAGGTCTGAGTGAGGTGGATTCGAATGGTATTATTATACTTTTTATATAATAAAATTTAATTTTTTTATTTGGATAGCTATCATACTAATGATTTATTTATTGTTGTTTCAAGCCAGTCTCCACCAGTGGTGAGGCGAGGACAAGGTCCATAAAAAAACTTCGCTCTAGAGTATTAGAGATACGAGCACTCAGGATAGCATCTCCGTATTGAGATACCATCCAGCTACACCAAGCCCATTAGAGGATGGTGCGAGCCATGACAGACCAAATAGCCGTGGCTCATTAGGACAGCCTCTCCGTATTGAGCCGTGGCTACACCAGGCCCATTGAGGCCAACTATCACTGTGATTGAAAATGAAAAAAAACTAATTGATATTCAAGGTATATATAAAACCAAAATAAAAGATATATTTTTAGAAGTACTATGCATCTTTCACAGATGGATAACAAATAGCATAGAAAAAGAGAAAACATCTATACACAATTCAAATATTTAAGGCAAATGATAGATGGCTAGGAGTCCAATAATTATATTAGCTTAGAACTATTCAAAGACATCCAACACACCTAGAAAGACTTATTAAAGATGAAAAACATAGCTTCCAAAAATAGCTAGGGCAAAAAAATTACTTGCCTCACATCTGGTCCCGACACAAGGCGACATCACTTTAAATTTCATCTATCAGCCAATTAGCATTAAAAAAAAAAATTTATATGAATGATATAGAATAAAGATAATGTTTCAATCACATATCACTTGCGCCATAGAATGCTATGCTATGCTCTATGGCTGCCATCAAAAGATAGATGGCCATCAAACAAGACAACCTTATGTGTCATATATGATGCACCACTATTGATAACCATCAATCTCTACAGCTATCGAGCACTGCATGGTACTCTGCAATGCAGACTATACACCATAGAGAGTCCATTACAAGAGTGAGAGACGGAGGAGGAAATGGAAGGAGTGGCAAGGCCCAATCCTAGCCCGATTAAAAAATGATTTTGAGAAGTCTTTCTCTAATCCCACCGAGATCAGGCTCACAACCCTCATTAGTAGATCCATTATGGATCAAGCTAGATCTCCTACATACGGGCCCATCACATCATTTATTGATCATGGGCCCATGATTAAACTATGGGGCAGCCACCCATTGGTCCAAATTCAAGTCAGAAAATCTGAACATGGGAATGGCCTATTGCTTCTTCTAGATGGGCCAAAAGCCTACTAAATAAGCCCTACCACAAAGCTCAATTCTTTGAATTATGTTTTAGGTTCTATACTAAAACATTCTATTTGCCGGTGAAAGAATCAAGAAAAGTTCAATGGTGTTTGTACAAATGACATTAGTCATAAGATCTTTCACAACCATCTCTCCATTTGTCATTGATCTTAGTACTAATATTACTTCTAAACTAGAAAAATGTAAATCTTCCACTAAATCCAAACCTAGACTTTGTCAAACTTGGACCTAAATGCAATGGATTAGGTTTGGCTCATGCTTGACTTGAGCTAGCTTGGAAGACCATTGTAATGTAAATAGTTTCCACTCTCCCAACCTAACCCATCTAGGTAACCAATGGTTTATGTTTGAGCCATAAATCATGATTCAAAAAGAAATCATATTGATCAACAACTTTCTCTTATGATCTTTTGGTTCTTGCTGATGTGGTTGTCATTAATGTTGATGCCATTCGCTATTACCATTTTTGGTATGCTTAATGGTTCGCCTACTCCTTAAACTAGATTAAAAAAAATTATGTTAGGTGTACATTATGCTATAGCCGGCGTAGATCAGACTTGATTGCAAGTCTAGCTAGTCTCCTACTGCTCCAGACTATATCTATATAATAACATTCCTTCATTCCAAGCTCCATTAACTTTTACTAAAAACATTCCATCATGGACTCAATAGTTCATATGAAAATTTAGAATCCCTTTGGCAACATCCATACCTCATCAAGCAAGATTACTAGGAAGAGAGCATGGAAGGAAGAGAGAGGGAGTGAGAAGACCTAGCATCCCTTGTGGTGCATGGTTTGTACTATAAAGTGCTACACAGGGCTCAATAGTTGTTATCAGAAGACAGACAACTATCAAACAAGATAGCCTTCCGTGCCATGCATGGTGCGTTGCTGTTGATAACCATCTATCTTCTAATAAATGTGTCATACATGGCTGTCGATCATTTGGGCTATATTTAGCTGATCATTTTGTCTTCCTATGAGATTTAGGCATGCCTACTTCAAAGGCAGTCTTGGATATTTGTGAATATAAAACTAGCCCAGTTCATAATTCAATATTTTTTATTATCGTATTAGTCCAACTCACAAATTCAATAGAATTTTAGATCCAATCATCCAAACAGATCCTTAGTAGACTCGTAGTGGATCAGGTTGGATCTGTTAACTACAGCCCATCACTTCATTTATTGGCCGTGGGCCTATGTAGTGCTTACTCCAGATGTGGGCTGAATCAGTCCAACAACGCTCAAATCTGAATTTAACAGCCCATAGACTAAAACATCAGCAACTAGTCCTTAGAATTTAAAGCTATATAATGGTTTTCAGGAACAACCAACTCTCTTCTCAACCACACCACCTATTTAACCTACTTGTCCTTGACGCATCAGGCCTAGGAACTTTGCTCCCATGAATGAATTGTGTGCCTGGTTAAAAATCCAGGACTCTGGGCTTTTATGGAAGTCTAGGACTCGAGTGCGCAAGTGCTTGGCTACTTGAAGCTAACAAAGTATTCTCCATCTAATCTTCGTACTTCTTGGTCCTTCATCAACAATGAGGACTGTTCTGTCCAGTAATTCAGCACTTGCGTGTAATGGAGTGCTCCTTAAAGTCAGCTCATTTTTTTTCTTTGGATGACGATTAAAAACAAGCAGCTAAAAGTCAATAATTTTTACACGAAGAGTCTGGTCTGGTTGACAGGATTGTGATTTAAGCAGCAGCATGAAACAAACGAACACCTCTTCGTTAGATGTATATATCTCAGTATCCAAAAGTGGTCTTTAATAGCTTAATTTGGTGTAAAAAATTGGCTGGAATGAGTGAAGTCACTGAGGACTTTTTAGAAGGAATGGCGGGTAGCACTAAAGAGGAGTAGAGGTGGGATTGGGATGGAGCAGTGTCTTCCCTGTTTTGGGCAATCTAGATAGAGCAGAAGAACAGGATCTTTGCTCAGAAAACCAGATTTCTGTGAGAGCATGGAGGTATTATTGATACATTAAGTTTTTATTGAACAGGTTCGTATACTGATGAAAATGAAACACAAGTGTGCTTTAGAGACGTCGGTGTCATCGGCAGCAGCAAGCTGCCACCCTTGTGCTCACTTATATTTCTCACCAATCCCCATCCTATCGTTTTGTACGCGGTGCACTTGGTTTGGAACTTGATCTTCTATTCTCTCTTTGTTCATTGGGATGGATCTCTTCAGCTTGCGGTGGAGCATAGATTGTGTTCCTTGATTCCTGTGATTGTGATGACTGCTCTCTAGTTCCAAGCTTCCCCTCTTTTTGTTTTTCTCATTCTTTCTTGAGAAATATTTTGGCTTTTCTCAATGTGAGATGACCAGTTCATAATTTTGCTTAAAAAAAAAGGAAAAATAAAGAGTCCACAACTTCTATGGGTTTGACAATACTTTCTTATGGAATCCCTCCCTTAATACAGTCAAGAGACCTCGTATCTGGCATGCACATGCCTGAATGAGGAGTCAAGTATTCAAAAAGATGCCTCATAAAATATGCGATGAAAGACCCCCGAAAATCAAGGGAATAACATGGCCACAACAAAAAATTGTAATTTGAATAAGTTTGAAGACTAGTTTCTTGAGTCGTGCTAAAATCTAGTAGTGGGATGAATATAGTCCTAAATTATCTAGTCGCATACAATGTTAGCATTTGACTCACAAGTAATTAAAGAACTTAAGTTTCAATTTTATATCGAATAGCATTCGGAAGGACAGTCCAGTGCTAATCAATCCAAACTAAAGATTTATTCGCATGAGCAAAGTGGGAATTTTCATCTTGTACCACCTTCTTTACATCGACAAGTATTCTCACCCGTATTGAAACACAAAATGGAGGCCGGACGAGAAAGATATGGTCCATTTATTGGAGGTATGCGAGCGCAAACGAAGTTCCAGATATTTTATATGCATGCGATCTGCAACATATTAATTTAATTTCTTTTTAATTTTACCTGAATTTTCATGTTTCTCTCTCCCAATGGTTCTGGTTAGTGAAATATTTTCTGCTATTCTTTTAATATTATCTCTTTATTTTTTAGATAAATTTTATTTTACAGGAAGCAGGAAAGACCTCATTGCCTTTAATAATGTCTCTTACAAATGTCCCTCCAATATACTCCGTTTTCAAAGAATAATGAAAATTGATAATATTTTTTGGTTAAAGCTTTGTTTTTCTCAATCTTGATTTTGAGTCGAATACTGTTCAAGGCTTATGCCATACTTTCGATTTGAGATCGAAGCTAAGGATCATAGTAACCGTCGCATACTCATGAAGAACTCTCCCTACGAGCACAAGCATACAAGACATTTCATCATGATATCATAAAGCGATAGCAGAATAAAATTTAAATAATTAATATTCAATTTTAATTCAAATAACTAAATTAAATGTCTTACCAACTAAAATTTCATAGTTTTCCATCAACTTCAACAAATTCTGACTAAAATAAAGATATTAAATTCTGCTTCTAATTTGCTCTCCCATATAGAATCCACAGGTCAAGCTAGTCCTTTTAATTTATAATAAAAATTAATAAAATATAGAGTAATGAGCTAGATAGCCTAATAAATAATGTATACTTCAGCTAAACAAATCAAATAATGATAATATACTAAAAATAAGCACGCAAGGTGTATTAATTCAAAATATACAACATAAATCAAATAGGAGCTATGCATATTCAGTCTTTCCAAAATTTATTTTTAAATTTATTTTTATTCATAAATTGATTTCTTTCAAAACATTCGGTTCACCTTGATAGTTCTGAACTAATCAAAGTACTAGTACATAATTCTTACTGGTAGGATGTTGATATACCAACACACAGCCCTCATTGGTAGGATATCAGTATACCAGCATATGATCCCTACTAACAGGATATTGATGTATCAACACATAACCCCCACTGATAGAGTATTGATTTACTAGTGCACAACCTCCACTGATAAAATATCATATACTAGGCATGACCCCTACTAGTAGGATGTTAATATACCAGTGTATAGCTCCCATTACTAGGGTGTCGATATATCAACATATAACCCCTATTGGTAGGATTTTAATATATAGTTAGATTGTGAGTCAAAATCCATCTTGATTCAAATATCTCTTTTTAATAAAATCAGTTTCGTATTCCAATCAAACAATATATAAAACCATATGAAATCAAAATCAATTGATCACAACTCCATAATGAAATCAATGCCTTCGATAATGCATCAATAGTATTTTATAATAGATTTAACCAATAAATATCATGCTTCATATTTACAAATCACAAATAATATGATTCAAAATTTAATAATATAAATACTAATAAATCTAGTAAAAGAGTTATATTACTTATCTTATAGGTACTCCAACAAATCCATATAATTTTTTAAAAAAAATTATAGAATCTTCAATTCATAGATTATATCATAGGATCACACTGCTAGGCATCTTGTCGAGAAAATTAAATCCATCAACTCTGATAGTCAATTGATGGTGGCTCGTCGGAGATGACCCAATAGAAAGAACACTTTAACCCATGATTTCACCAGCAATTGACTGGAGATTTGAGGGGGGATGGCTGGAGAATTTATAGGCATGGATCCTAAGGTCCTTGTCAAAGTTTGATCGGCTATAAGATCCTTCTCCCGATCGAACTCGAAAGAAGAGATAAATTCCATCGAGAGTCTTTCTCTTCCACCTATGTGCTCAGCATATGTGGTCCAAATATTTTTTTTTTCTTTTACTTGCTTTAGGATTCATGTGGGGTTGATGGCTATGTATTACATTCTTCCCTAAAAAAAAATTATCCATAAATTTTTTCTTACTTAAGTTCTTAAAAATTTGAGATTACTTCTTCTTCATCCTCTAATCTCAAAATTAAATTTTTTATCATAATATCTTTAAAACCAAATTCTCATTTTGATTAGCTTCAAAAAATAATTTAGACTACCACACTTCCAATACACACTCTGATTCAAATCTATCAATACACTTATGTCAAATTTAAGCTTTTAAGCTATATCACAATCAATATAAATTATCGTCTCGATATTTCTAATGTCTACCCACCTGCACTCATATATTTGATTTTATGTGTCATAATTTATCTATTTATATTCCAATACTATATTAATTGTCATGTCTTTAATTCGAGATCATGAGTCAGAGATTATGGCAACTGTCGTATACTCATGAAGAACTCTCTCCATAAGCATACAAGCATCTCATCATGATATCATAAAGCAACAATGAAATAAAATTTAAATAATTAATATTTAATTTTAATTCAAATAACTAAATCAAATATATTACAAAAAATTTTATATTTTTTTATCAACTTCAATAAATCTTGATCTAAAATAAAAATATTAAATTCTGCTTCTAATGCACTCTCCCATATAGAATTTTCAAGTCAAGTTGGTTCTCTAAATCTGTAAAAAAATTAATAAAATATAGATTAATAACTTAGACAGCTCAGTAAGCAATATATACTTTAGCTATATAAATCAAGTAATAATAATATATGAAAATAAGCATACAACGTGTATCAATTCAAAATATACAACACTAATCAAATAAGATCTATATGAATTCAGTATTTCTAAAATTTATTTTCATTCATAAATTAATTTTTTTCAAAATATCCAATTCACCTCGATAGCCATGAATTAATCAAAGTGCTAATGCACAACCCCCACAAGCAGAGTGTCAATATACTAATGCACAAGCTCCACTGGTTGGATATCAATATACCAATGCATAATCCTCACTAGTAGGGTATCAATGAATCAGCACATAACCCCCGCTGGCAGGATATATCGATATATCAGCGCACAATCTCTATTAGCAAGATGTCTATATATAGCATATAATCCCTACTAGTAGGGTGTCAATGTATCAGCATATAACCCCCACTAGCAGGGTATCAATACACCAGTGCACAGCCCCCACTGACAAGGTGTTGATATACCAGCCCATAACACCCATTGACAGAATATCGATATACCAATATATAATCTCCATTAGCATAATTTAGATATATCATCAGACTGTGAGTCAAAATCCATCTCAATTCAAATATCTCTTTTCGATAAAATCAATTTCATATTTCAATCGAACAATATACAAGAACATCTAAAATCAAAATCAATCGATGACAACTCCATAATAAAATCAATGCCTTCGATAATGCATCAATAATATTCTATAATAGATTTAACCAATAAATATTATACTTCATATTTTCAAATCACAAATAATATGATTCAAAATTCAAAGATATAAATACTAAACAATATGCCAATAAATCTAGAAAAAGAGTTACATTATTTATCTCACACATATTCCAACAAATCTATATAATTTTAAATTTTTTTTTCAAAATCTTTAATTCATAGATTACATCGTAGTATCCCATTACTAGACATCTTCTTGTTGAGACAACTATACATTTCAATTCTAATAGTCAATTGACAGTGGCTCACCAAAAATGACCAGACAAAAAGAACTCTCTAACCCATGACTTCATCAGCTATTGACTGCAGATTTGAGGAGGGGATGACCGGAGAATTTATAGGTGCCAACACTACAAAAAATTTAATTTTTTGCGATAAAATTTTTTCATCGCTAAAGATAAAATTTTCGTCCCTAAAAATATTAGCGACGAAAATTTTTGTCGCTAAAAGTTTATAGAGAAAGCCTCGTAGCAAAAGGTCTTAATGATGAAAAAAATTATTTCATTGTCAAAAATAGTCAACCGGACGACGAAAGAGTTCGCAGCATTAGCGATAAAAATTTTTTATCACAAGAGCTTAAAATTTTGTCGCTAAAATTATGGTGAAAAATATTTTCGTTGTCAAAAATCAGTTGTTACTCATTTAAATTTTTTATTATTTTATTATTTTTTTAATTTTAGCGATAAAAAAAAAAAATTTATCATAAAAATTAACGATGAAAAAAATTTTGTTGCTAATTATCGTGACTTAATAAAAAATTTTCTCATAATTTTTGCAATGAAAGAAAAATTTTGTCACAAATTTTATGATAAAAAAAATTTTCATCACAATTTTTGTGATGAAAAAATTTCATCATAATTTTTACGATGAAAAAAAATTTCATCACAACTTTTGCGATGAAAAAAAATTTTATCATAATTTTTGCGATGAAAAAAAAAATTCATCATAATTTTTTGCGATAAAAAAAATTTCATCGTAATTTTTTACGATGAAAAAAAATTTTGTTGCAATTTTTGTGAAGAAATAAAAATTTTGTCATAATTTTTTGCGAAGAAAAAAATTATGTCACAATTTTTACGATGAAAAAAATATTCATCACAATTTTTGCGATGAAAAAAAAATTCATCATAATTTTTGCGATGAAAAAATTTCATCGCAATATTTTGCGATGAAAAAAAATTTCATCGCAATTTTTACGATGAAAAAATTTCATCGCTAAAAAAAAATAAAGAAAAAAAATAAAATTTATGATGAAAAAAATTATTTTTAGCGATGAAATTTATTTTCGTCATAATTTTAGCAATGAAATAAAAAAATTTCATCACAATATATAGTGAAAATTTGATTTTTTTGTGATAATCAAAAATTTTTAATTATTTTTTTCGATGAAATTATATTTCATTGCTAAATTAAATTATGGATAAAATAAATTATTTTTATTTTTTATAAAAAAATACCTATTTAAATGTAAATTTTCAAATCAAACATATTTTACATAAAAATATATTAACACAGTAAAAATATTCAAATTCGAAATAGCAATTCTAAATATCAATAAGTTTCATAGCCATCGTTGTCATATACAAAAATATAAATTTATACACCATTTAAAATTTAAAAAAACTATAAATTATGTATCATCAAAGTTGTTGGCCTCGTTCCCTCCTTCAGACATTGATCCCTGACCCGATATGTTTCGCAATGGCTATGCAGAGGCGGCATCATGCGACTGTAGAGGTGCTAACTCGGAAGCATCGATACCGAGCCATCCCACCATCACAGCCACTATCCTCTCGAGCGTCTGACTACGATTCATCCAATAAGTAATTTGATTTTGCATCATGCTCATCGATGTCCTAACTGCCTCTGGCACCGATGCATCATCAGATCGATCAGACGACGAACTGCGAGATTTTTTTTGATCGCATGCTATGCCCAGAAAAATGAGTAATATAAATATTTAATAAGAACTTACAAAGTATAATTGCAAATGTAGTTACGTACCATCCTCTTTATTCTCTATGCAAAAGTGGTACTTCATGTGAATAGAATCAATCTTACTCCTATTCACCTTATTCGCCTCTGATCATCGTTACAAAATACATATAATTATAACCAATAAAGAACATAACAATATCAAAATAACTTGAAATACTAGACATACCTGAAATGCTTCACTCCCAAAATGCTTGCATAACCACCGCCAATCATCACTAGACCCAATCCAATTTTTATAAGACTGGATTATAGGATCAATCCCCTTCGCCTCCAGCTCATTGCAGTATTTATGAAGTCTATGTCGTCGATCTCTATATCTATTTGCAGTCATTTTGAGAATACATATCGTCTTTTATTCGTCAGTACAATGCTTGAAGTCAATATTATCCTGTACATATAAACATTCATCGTAACAAAAAGTAAGTATATAAAATTATTTATATAATAAAAAATTATCTATATAACAAAAAAATAATATGGATCATGTTAATTTCACATAATAATATATCAACAAGAAGCTGGACATTTATAATTTCACATAATAAAAAGAGAAAAAGGAACCAGCGCCTTAATATAAAAACAAAAATACTATTATTTGAATGTGTAAACACCTTTTGTTGCAAAAAGTTAAACAGACACCATTGTTTAACTTGTGCCTTCAATGATGGGAGTGCATCGGTGTCTGCAACATTCTAACTCCAAAGGTCATGATTAATAGTTTGTGATGATAAAATATCCCGAGCATTTTCGCTATAGTGTAACATAGGACATAAACTAAATTGATCCTTTATGCAGCATATTAAATTTATTTTGACCGCATGCCAAAGACTGATAACACCCATATACCTATAACTAATTATTAAAATGCTAACAAGCTACGTTGGATCAAAACAAAGATTCATTATAAGTGCTCCATGAAACTCTGAATTACCTGTTAAGAATTGCAGCAGCCCTTGCCCACGTAAAAAGAATGGAAATCAGAAGCAGCATAAGGTTAGAAACAAAGGACAGCAGAATATAACCAGATCTTTCAAGGACCAACCAAGCAGCCAGCAATCCAAGCAGTACCGTTACATCTCTCCTCCATAGCACCACATCTGCAACTGTTAGACACTCTAGCATAAATGCTCAATCCAATAACCAAAATATATAAACACCACGATCAGAGGGCAAATTCATATAGTAGTTTCGATCATAAATGTGGATTGCTATCCTTGGCGATTTCAAACAACAATAAATCTAAAGTAAATAAAAGTAGAGAAAAGACATTTGTAGCTTGGAATGAAAAATTTCGGAGATCGCATGCTGATAAAGACACTCAAAACTCTGGAGAATCCAAGAGATCAAAACAATGATCATATTGTGCTAGAAGAAAACATTAATCAGCAGAACCGCTTCCATTAACCAATTAGACTCGAATTCGTACAAGCGAAAATGCTTTAGTTCAGAGGAGGGACAAAAAACAATCTAATTCCAAACTCCAAGCCACCAGTAGGACCAGAAACTGAACCGATCAAAACAAGTAATATAAGGACGCTTTCAAGAGAGCTTTGCATTTTTAGTTCCGATTTCACTTACTGGTTCCTCCTCCGAGGATCTGATGCACGGATCTCTGCCTCCCAAACAATCTAGCAGAGGATCCCATGAATCTGATCGTGAGCCAGGATCTGGAGCTCGACGGTGGAGAATCGATGACAAGCGGCTGGCCCTTCCGTCTCCTGGTCGGTCTGCGCGGCGCGGGGTGACGCCCGGCACCGAGCTCGACCGGGGAGGGAGGAACACGACCGGCGGCGGCGGCGTGAGAGAGCGAGAGAGAGACGGGCGTGAGGAACGCGATCGGCAACGAAAATTAAAATTTCATTGTAAAAAATTTAATTTTTTTCAACAAAATAGAAATTTTTTTTATTGCAAATAATCTAATTTTTAACAATAAAATTTTTTTCATCATAAATAATTTTAGTTTTGATGATTAAAAAATAATTTTATCATAAAAAAATAAAACTCTAGCGGCGAAAAAAAAATTTATCACTAAAAATTTATTTCTAGCAACGAAAATTATAATTTCATTGCAAAAGATTCGAACTTTTTGTGATGAAAATTTTTTTCATCGCAAATACTTAATTTTTGACAACGAAATTTTTTTTATCATAAAAATAAATTATTTGCGATGAAAAAAATTTCATTGTTAAAATTTTATCACTAAAAATCAAATTTCTTATAGTGAGATCCTAGGATCCTCGTCAGAGTTTGATCAACCCTAGGATATCCCTCTCTCAATCAAACCTAAAAGAGGAGATGGACTCTAATGGGAGTCGTCCTCTTCCACCTCATGTATTCAGCACGTGAGGTCCAAATAATTTTTTTCTTTTTCTTTTACTTGCTTTAAGATTCATGCAGGGTTGATGGATGGGTATTATAGCTTATTTCATGATGCTTTAGAGAAGATACATGTGGATTGCTAAAATTCTTTAAGGAGATGTTTCATATAGGGTGATCTATCTAAGATCAATGACAATATAGATAAAAGTGATGAGATCACTGTATTTGATTACATCATTAAGGTTCTATATGGCAGTGATTTCAAATTATCCGTATTTCTCAAATCACCTCAATTCAGTGCTGGGATATCCATCCTTGAGGTCGAAAATCCAATATCATGCAAAGACATTGATCTTAGGCTAAAATATAAGAATAAAAATACCTCTCAGTCTCACAAAAAAAATTAGTATATTAATATACCATTAATATATTATATTAATATTGTATATACGATATTATATTATATTTGATATTATTTATTATATTTATGATATATATTATATTATAATATATTATTAATCATATTATTATCATATTATGATTCAATGATAATTTTAGAATAAAAATATCATATCATATTTTGTATTTATATAATAAAAATATTTAATATATTAATTCTATTTATCTTATTTTTCTAATCAAAATAAATATTTATATCAACAAATAATATATTATAAGTATAAATAAAAATATTAATTTTAAAATAATAATTAATATATTTTATCGGGTAATAATTTATAAGACTAATAAATATATTTTTATAGAGTCTATTAATTATTAATATATTCATAAATATAATAATATTTTTATTAAAAATAGATGGTTTCATGTATGTAGTTTCAAAATTTTTGATTTAATAATAAAAATAAAATTAAAATTAAAATATTTTTAATCTAATCATGCATAAGATCAGATCTACCAAATCATCTAACTAGGATCTATTATATGAACATAGATCATGCATCTGAAATCTAATCTTTAAAATAAAAGAGAAGAGGAGATCCGATCTCTATACCTGATCATGGGTCGATCTACACCGCAATTAATGATCGTGGATATCTGAATTCCTCGACGTGCACAATCGTCCGACCTTTATAGGTATCCCACATGAGGTCTTGATCTGATGAGAGGCTTCTTGATCTTCTTAGGATGTTAGCTCCTTTATAGAGATCGCTTTTCTATGGTTGAATGAGATCCTTCTTCATTCTCCCATATCCTCTCAGAGAAAAAGAAGAATAGGAGGAAGAAGAGGAGGAAGAAAAAAAGAAACCCTTTCCCTTTTTTTTCTTCCTAAAATCCCACACTAAAGAGAGGAACACACCTTAGAAGAACCTCATGCCCCAACCTTCTATTGTTTAAATTTTTCATGTAGAAAATTAGATCTCATGACTCACCACCATGCCCCAAGTTCCACCCCTTTTAAATTAGCGTTCAATAGGCAAATAAGGTCAAACTTTATCTGATTAGGACTCAAATTCAAATAGAACTTCATCCTAATCCATATATGGCATGGAGGAGGGAGGGCGTGAGAAGTTTGGCATAAGCTTTCTCACACAAAAATAAGAAAGGCATGGAAATAGGCATGACTTCATGGGGCACACGCTAGGGAAAGAGAGTCCCAATCAAATTGGGATCTCTCTTGATGTTTTAATTAATCTCTAACCAAATAGGAATTGGTTGCACCCAAAGAGAGAAAAATCCTAGTCCAACTAGGAACTCAATCTCTTCTAATTAGGTTCTAATCCAATTAAAAAATTAGTTGCATCTAAGTCCTAATCAAATCAAGAATTGATCTTCTTTACAATTTGGTTATCTCATAATCTAATTAGACTTGATCTAATCAAATCCAAATCAAGCCAAATTAAAATTTAATTTAATTAGACTTGATTCTAACCCCATTGTCCAATTAAATTTAGCAAAATTATAATCTAATTACTAATTAATTCTTCTAACTTACTAACTCTTAGTAAATTATATTATTGTAACTTTTGCATTGGATTAATCATCAATCACATTAATAGTTAGATCTAACTATGATTTTTAATCACAACTCAATCATCTGATCAGTCAAAGATCTCTATTATGTGTGATTGAAACTCATTTTAATGGATTGAAACTCATTTTAATGGAACTCAATCATCTGATCATCACAATATCATTGAAACTCATTTTAATGGATTGGAACGATTCCAACTTTATCCATCAAGGATCATCGATCATCAAGACGATACTCGATGAGTCTCACAATCTATTAGTGACACCTAGCAGTATGTAATGGCAATCCAACAAAATAAAATTATTGAACCTCTAAGTATAGTTATCATGTGATTTAGTCCTATTGTGAGTTCCGACAAGACGGAGGTCGTGAAGAACTCGTCAAATCCCAACGTCAGTCATATGCAAGATTAGCTCGACTTAAGTTTATTTATAAATTTTTATAAATTTTTTTTAGTATTTACACTTACTTCGATCGAAGACTTTCTGAACTTAGTCTTATGAATTGCATAGGACTTCTCTTTCTTTATCAAGATCGATAGATTCCTTTTACGTACATCCTACTCCTAACAGTGAACTTGGACCTACTGTAGCCGACATATATTGCAAGGACCCAAATGGCTAGGAGACCAAGTATATGTGTAGTTAAAATATAGTAGCCTTACTACGAACAGTAGAGGCATCATAGGTCAAAGGACCACTCACACTACTACAGCATCGAGTAAACCACTGACGAGTGAGTAGACATCCAAATAATTTCTCGTAAGGGTCACGCTCAGTGCAAGTTGTTCTCTAACAACTATCTATACTCTCACTCTAATATCTTTACAGTACAAACTCCAGACTTATCTATCTGGAAGGAAAGTAAATTGTACATCGATCAAATTGGATCAATCACTATTCTCCGTGATGATCCTTTGATTAGGAGCTTTTAGAAACAATCATCAATAATATATGTCCCAAATTCTCAATACTATGAGAATATATATCATTATCTGTTAATCTCTTGGATGAATCATAGATACATATAGAACATGATTGGAATAAAAAATTGCCCATTTTATTAGTTAATAAAATTTATAAGTATAATATTATGTCCTGAAATTATAGGATGCATCAGTCAATAATTGACTTTTAAGGCATGCATCTAACAATCTTCCACTTGCATTAAAATCAATAGACTATAAACTTAAGTCCCATCTTCTCAAGGTGAACTTCATTCTTCTACTGATTGAGAGGCGTCATTAATGGGTCCGCCATATTCTCTATGGAGTCTACTCTCTGCACCTTAATAAACTTCTTCTCGAGGTATTCACGTATGATGTAGAACACCCATTCTATGTGCTTGGATTTTTGGTGAGATCTTGACTCCTTAGTTACTATGTAATGATATCTGATGGTATAACACCCAGCTCTACAGTGAACCTTTTGAAGCAAAATACTTTCTTAGCAGCTTTAAAGGCAGTGATGTATTCAACTTCCATGGTTGAATCCACGATGATTGATTGTTTAAAACTCTTCTAACTAATCGATCCTCAATTAGATAAGAATACACACTCCGATATAGACCTTCTATCATCGACATCAGATATGAAGTATGAATTATTGTATCCCTCCATCTTCAACTCAGATTCTTCTCTAAAAATTAAAAATAAATCTTTAATCCTTCTCAAGTACTTAAGGATGTTCTTCAGAGCTATCCAGTGCTCTTCATCTGAATTCGACTAATATCTACTCGTGACACTTCACGGTAAGGGCTATATCAGGTTGAGTATATAGCATGGCATACATGAGGTTTCCTATAGCTGAAGCATAAGGAATCTTACTCATGCATTGGATCTCCTCAGGTGTGTCAGGGCACATCTTCTTGGAGAGATAAATCTTATGCCTAAGGGATAAAAGTCTATTCTTAGAGTTTTTCGTGTTGAATCCTTTTAACACCTCCTCTATGTACATTCTCTGTGAAAGGCCTTGCATCCTTTTAGATCTATCCCTATAGACCTTTATTCTAAGAATGTAGGATATTTCTCCTAGATCTTTCATAAAGAATTCTTTTGATAACTATACTTTGACAGAGGTAAGCATAAAAATATTATTTTCAATCAGAAAGATATCATTCACGTACAGTATAAAAAATATGATAGCACTCTCATTGATCTTTTTGTACACACACGGCTCTTCTTCATTCTTAATAAAATCAAATGATTTGATCACATCATTAAAGCGAGTATTCCAACTCTGAAATACTTGCTTAAGTCTATATATTAATCTTTGTAGCTTGCAGACTTTGTGATCACTATCACTATAGGTGAAACTCATAGGCTACTCCATATAGATATCTTTCTCAAGATATCTATTTAGAAAAGTAATTTTTACATTCATCTATCAGATTTTATAATCATAAGAAGTTGAAATGGCAACAGTGTCCAGATGGATTTCAACATGGTTACGAATGAAAAATTTTTTTGATAGTCCATGCCTTCCTGTTGACTATAACCTTTCATTACTAACCTTATCTTGTAGGTCTCTACCTTACCATTTGAGCCAAATTTTTTTTTATAGATCTATTTACATCCTATTGGTACTATACCTTTGGATGAATCTACTATAGTTCATACTTGGTTGGAATGTATGGAGTCAATTTTTAACTCTATTGCTTCCTTCCATTTCTCGAAGTCAATATCTAACATCGCTTTATTATAGATTTTGAGATCATCTCTACCATCCCTATCTCCCATTAGGAATACTTTCTCAATATCCTCTATAAGTATACCTAAATACCTTTCAGAAGGATGGGAGATTCTATTAGATCTACGAAGTGGAGAAGGTACTATATCTACTGGCTCACTATAAATGAATTTCAGCTCTAGGACTCGCTGCTTTTCAGAAACTCTCTTCAAGGTTAATTTTTCTCTTATTGTCTCCATCTTAGATAAATTATTTTTTCAAAAAGATAGCATGATGACTCACAATTATATTGTGATCCTCTGAAAAGTAAAAATAGTATTCCATGAATTTTTTAGGATATCCTAAAATCGAGCCCTAATAGACCTAGCTTTTAACTTGTTTACCTGCTGTCACTTGATATGGGTCGGACATCCCCAAATCTTGAGGTAATCGAGATTCAATATCTTGTCATGTCATATTTTATATGATGTGGTAGGAATGGATTTAGAGAGAATCCTATTTAATAGATAGATAGTGAAAAGCAATGCGTGTCTCCAAAGAAATAACGAAAGATTGGTGAAGCTCATCATAGATTGGACCATATCTAATAGGATCCTATTCCTCCTCTCAGATACGTTGTTGAGCTGAGGCATTCCAAGAGATGTCCATTGTGAGACTATACCATATCCTTGAGATAGTTTAAAAATTTTTCACTAAGGTATTCACTTCCTTGACTAATTAAAGAACCTTTATAGATTTTTCTGTTTGCTTCTCCACTTCACATCTGAACTTCTTAAATTTTTTAAAGGTCTCAGATTTGTGTCGCATTAAGTATACATACCTATACGATGTGAAGTAGAGATAACCACTCATGATCTGCACATCAAATGGGCCACACATGTCAGTGTATAATAGGGGTAATATCTCAGTGGTCCTTTTCCTACATCCTATAAAGGGGTAGCTTGGTCATCTTTCTTTGAAGATAGGACTCACAAACTGGATATAACTCGAAAGTTAATGGCCCAAGAAGGTCATCTTTCTTCAATTTGTTAAGTCTATCCTCTCTTATATGGCTTAGCCTAGGATGCTATAAATATATTTGATTTAGCCTATCTCTTGATTTCTTAGACCTTATGGCATTCATTACTTGCTCATTAATGTTCACACATGCATCAACATACAAATGGTAGAGACCGTCAACCATCAAGATAGGTGCAATAATTTTATTTTCAAAATAAGTTGAACACTGATCTTTATTAAAATTAAATATGTAATTATCCTATACTGGCACAGATACAAAAATTAAATTTCAGCTGTTATAGGTACATAAAAATAGTCTCTAAGTTCTAAATTATATCCTAATGATAATAGCAGAGGATAGGTACCCACGGCCATAGCAGTAACTCTTGCCCCATTACCGACTCTAAGAGTGACTTTATCTTCCCTCAATACTCTACTTTTTTTTAGACTTTGTATTGAAATGCATAAATGAGCATGGGAGAATCTAAAATCCAACTAGAAAAAAAAATCATAAGATTAATTTCTATAATGAGCAAGTCAAATATACCTTCAGAAGATATGTCCTTCTTTTTATTCTTCAGGCTCGTCAGATATGCAGGATAGTTTCTTCGCCAGTGGCCTACGATATTGCAATGGAAACACTTTCCTTTGTCATCGACCTTCTTCGGAGTTTGCTTCTTTGGCCTGTTCTCTGTCTTGTGCTTCTTTATAGATTTCTTCTTCTTCTTCTAAGTAGACTTTCTTTTAGAAGGTGAAATCTGCTCCACAATATAAATGGTGCCCCTTGAACTCTTTAAGGTCCCTTCAGCTATCACCAACATATTAAATAATTCAGATAGGATGCTATCAATCTTATTCATATGGCAGTTTGTAATAAACTGGTCATATAAATTAGGAAGGGACAATAGGATCAGATCTACCTATAAATCTCTATGCATGGTCATTTCAAGCTTCTGAAGCTCCTTGATATCCTTGATCATTGTCAAATAATGATCATAAACCGACTATCCATCACGCATCATCACTTTAAAGAGTCTCCTAGAGACCTTAAAGTGAGCTGTGCGACTCTTCTCACCATACAACTCTTGTAGATAAGTCAGTATATCTTTGGTAGTCTTCATGTTCTTATGCTGATACTGTAGTTCATTTGACATAGACACCAAGATGTAGCACCTTACCTGATTATCATCATTCATCCACTTCTCAAGTGCAACTCATTGATCAGTGGATGGACGAGCTGGCAACACAGAGATTTGCTAGTCAAGAACATAGGTCAACTTCTCAGAACTGAGAACTATTCTCAGTTTTCTGAGCCAGTCCTTATAGTTTGTTTCAGTCAACTTGTTGGTCTCTAGAATACAAGCTAGTGGGTTGGAAGATGATATGATTAACTGCAGAGAGTAAAAAATTCTAATTAAATATTTATACTTATTTTAATTTATTTTAGAGATTTTAAAAATAAATATAACTTTCACTATTTTCTCAAGTCTCTCACACTCTTTGGATGGACAAATAGAAACCCTTATGCGACTGGGATTTCAAGTGGATACTATGATCCCACTGATCTACATGCACCACACCTAACAGTTATTGATGATGCACAAATCAATGAGTAGATAACTCTTTGTCCATTGCTTCTCTAAGTAAGTTGTAGCGACACCAGTCTCTAAATCCTGTAGCTTCTTCTAATAGTTATTGTCTATATTTTTTAGTTAAATCAAACCTACCATTCATCAGTAGGTGCAAAACCATCATTAAGTCTCTCACCTAATAATTATTGGGCTCAATTTTATCTCTATCCTAAAGCATCTAATATTAATAGAATAGTTACATTTTTCTGATATAACAGAATCACTGTGACCAGTCAAGAACAATCAACGTCAGAAAGACGCCCACATCTTTACAATAGTGGAAGACTGCTAGACTTAATATGTGTGAAAAAAATTATTTAAGTCTCTTTTAGCCATTTACATCTCATACAAATCTTTAATTTGATTAGGGCATGGATACAGCTTAAATCACCAGGCACCCAAATTCAAAACTAATCACAGTTGATTAGTTTAGTGAGAGATTGGTGGGAGGCACTCTACTGTCAGAGGCAACGATCCTAATTAAATAACAACTACTCAATTACTTATCTTAGATACCAATTGATCCTGATCAATTTCAAATTGGGTTAACCTAAGCAATTAAGTCTCAAGCCACTACGCCAAGATCAAGTTATGGGTCAAGATTTTAGAACACATGCAACTTAATTGATTTGATCCTATAACTATTGGTTCAATCTTGAACAGACTCAACCTAATCATAATTAACTCTTTAATTTGACTAGATCAATTGTCCATCTCGATTGAGCCCATCAAGTGCTAATCAAGAATCCTAGGATTCTAATCAGATTAAAGATCTAAATTGGTCTACCCATGAACCCAATACGCAGAAATTTCAGATCTTGACATAAATTTCAAATCTAAATTCAAATCTGAAACAGATTTTAGATCTGAAAAAAACATCACAAAACATCTTCAGATCTAAAACTAATTTCAGATCTGAAGGAAAACAAACTTATTTCAGATCTAAAACAAATACATACTAACATCATATGTTATGCAGAAATTTTAGATCTTACAAATTTTACTATTCTACATCATTCTAGGATAACCTTTCAGCATAATTAAATTATACCAAGAAAATCTTATATCAGAAAAATGTCAAATCTATTAAGTTTAGATCTGATTTTTATAAATCAAATTGTAGATCAATATAATTTATGTTCATATTAGAACCTAGCTCTGATACCATTGTTAAAAATGGGTGGTTTCATGCATGTAGTTTCAAAATTTTTGATTTAGCAGTGAAAATAAAATCTAGATTAAAATAGTTTTAATCTAATCATGCATAAGATCAGATCTATCAAACCACCTAATTAGGATCTATCATATGAACATAGATTATGCATCTGAAATCAGATCTTTAAAATGAAAGAGAAGAGGAGATCCAATCTCTATATCTTATCATGGATCGATCTACACTGCAATCGATGATGGTGGATATCTGGATTTCTCGAGCCGCATAATTATCCAGCCTCTACAGGTATTCACACGAGACTTAGATCTGATTAGAAGCTTTTTGATCTCTCCAAAGTGCTAGCTCCCTTGCATAGATCACTTTCTAATGGTTGAATGGGATCCTTCATCATTTCTTTTAGACCCTCTCAAAGATGAAAAAGAATAGGAGGAAGAAGAGGATGAAGAAAAAGAAGAAATCCTTTCTCCTTTTTTTTCTTCCTAAAACCCCATGACAAAGAGAGGAACATGCCAAGAAATCCTTTCCCCTTTTTTTTCTTCCTAAAACCCCATGACAAAGAGAGGAACATGCCTCAAAAGAACCTCAAGCCCTAACATTTTATTGTTCAGATTTTTCACATAGAAAATTCACTACAAGAAATTTGACTTTTAACGACGAAATTTTAGCGACAAAATTTATTTCATCGCAAATAATTAAACTTTTGCAATGAAATTTAAATTTCATCCCCAAAAATCAGGTATTTGCGACGAAAAAAATAGCGTTGCAAAAAGTTATATCTTTTGCAATGAAAATTTTATTTTTGTTGCTAGAAGTTGATCTTTAGCGATGAACTTTTTTTTCGTTACAAAAAATAATTTTTTTTGTGATGAAATATTTTTTTTGTAGTAAAAAAATATTTTTCTGCAATAAAAAAAAATTATCACAAAAAAATTATATTTTTTACGATGAAATTGATATTTTGTTGCAAAAAATAAAGGCTTTTGTGACCAATTTTATTTATATTTAACGATGAAACTATTTCGTCGCTAAATTTTATTTTGTTGAAAAAATTTGAATATTTTATGATGAAATTTTAAATTTCATTGCTAGAAATTGATCTTTAGTGACGAAATTTTTTTTCATCGCAAAAAATTATTTTTTTTGACGATGAAAAAATTTTTTGTTGCTAAATTTTTTTTTTGTGATGAAAATAATTACGTCGCAAAAAATTTGATTTTATGCGATGAAATATTTGTTTCGTTGTGAAAAACTTGATTTTATGATCATTTTTTATATTTGCGATAAAATTAAATTTTTGTTGCAAAAAATTAATCATTTGCGACGAAAAAATTTTTATTGCAAAAATATACTTTTTTGCGACAAAATATTTACTTTTAGCAACGAATGTATTTCATCGCTACATATTTTTTAATTAAAAAAACACTTTGAAATAGGGCCCTAATTCAAAATAAACCTCTTGATCTCCCCACACCGCCGCGGTCGTCAAAATTTTTCTCCCTCCTCGATCTCCGACGACAGTCCTCCCTCCCCGATCGCCGGTCGTCCTTCCCGATAAGTTCTCTCCCTCCCCGCCACCATCCTCTCTCTCTCTCCCTCCCGGCCACCATCCTCTCTCTCTCTCCCCCTCCCCACCGCCGTCAAGCCCTCCCTCCCCGCCATCGTCATCGCTCGAGCCCGCCCCCCGTCGCTGATCGAGCCCACCCCCCAACGCGCCATCTCCCTCCCGCCTCGCCACCCTCTCCTCTGCACACCGTCTCCCTCTCGATCTCCACTGTGTCACCGCCAGTCGAATCCTCCCTTCCCGCCACCATCGCCGGTCGAGGCCTCCCTCCCCCATGGGCAGTGGAAAGCGTCACTCCTCCACCGCCTCCACCTCCGAGAAGAAGAGTAGGCCCTCTCCCAGTCCCCCCTTCATCACAGAGGACCTCACGCGTGTCCTCTCCCTCATCGCCTCCACCGTTTCCCTCTCCCTCCGCTTCCTCTCCGACTCTGACCTCCTCCTCCTCCCCTCCCAAAACCTGTCCCTCGAATCCTCCCTCTTCTCTGCCTCCTTCCCTTCGGTTCCCTCCAATCCCTCGAAACCCTAACCCTAGAGCCCTCTCCTTCATCTTCTTCCTCCTCTTCTGCCCCTCTTCCGCCTCGCCCACGCTGCCCCCTTCCGCGGCGTCGCCCACCGCTTCGGCCTCCCGTCCCCCACCGCTGCCTGCCGTGCATTCTACCTGGTCTGCAAGGCTGTCACCGCCGCTGGTCGACCCCTCCCTCCCCTATCTCCCTCCCTCATTTTCTTTCTCAGTCTCTTACCTGAGAAAGAGTTGAAGGTCGATCCCTTACTTTCTCTATCACTCTCCCTTACTTGGCTTGTTTGGTTTCGTAGGGCCACCACCGCCACCGGGCCGCCACCACCGTCGGGCCGCCACCGCCGTCGTCGATTGCCGTCACTGTCACCATCACTGTTCACGGAAGAGTTGAAGGTGAGAACAATTTTTTTAATTTACATATTTTTTAATTTTTTTTTCTCAATAAATTTTAGCCATTAGAAGTAATTATTTATTATTTTAGTAATTAGATATAATGTTAGATATAATTATTTATTTGATATAATTAATTTTAATCATGATTTAAAAATATTTTAAAAATAAAAATATTTATAATAATAATATATTAATTGTAGCATAATAAATTTATAAGCCTTAGAATTTTCGTTTGAGGATAGCGTGCATAAACCAATATTTTTTTTTATGAAAAAAATATTGATGCTTTACACACTATTCTCGAATTATCCTCGTGGACAGTTTGGGCACGTGAATGAATTTAATATTGTAACACATGTGCTTCTATATCGCAGAGTTTTGTCGGTATTTTTGATCATGTTCTCTGGATACATAGCACAATTTTAATGCTTGTGTATCTGGAGAACTGCGTCGAAATGCTGTCGAAATTTTTTTGGTATAGAAGACATGTATTGCAATATTAAATTCTTACATTCCTGAATGGGATAGGACCATCACCTTATAAGTAGGAGATATAAGACGTTAGTCAACTATTATTACATAAAATTGATTGTATAGTTTGCATCATAAATATGTAGGTATGGATCGTGGTTGGATGTCATTGCGTGATAAGTTCTGTCCTGAATATATTATGGGTGTGACGACTTTTATGAATGTGGCATCCAATCATACTAGAGAATGTGGCGTCTAATATTAGATCTCATGACTCACCACCATGCCCCAAGTTCTACCCCTTTTAAATTGGCATCCAATAGGGAGATAAGGTCAAACCTTATCTAATTAAGACTCAAATTCAAATAGAACTTCATCCTAATCCATATATGGCATGGAGGAGGGAGGGAGAAGTTTGGCATGAGCTTTCTCATGCAAAAACAAGGGAGGCATGGAAATTGGCGTGGCTTCTTGGGGTGCACCCTAGGGAGAGAGAGTCCAAATCAAACTGGGATCTCTCTTAGTGCTTTAATTAATACCTAACCAAATAAAAATTGGTTGCACCCAAAGAGAGAAAAATCTTAGTCCAACTAGAAACCCAGTCTCTCCTAATTAGATCATAATCTAATTAAGAAATTAGTTGCATCCAAGTCCTAATCAAATCAAAAATTGATCTCCTTTATAATTTGGATTATCTCATAATCTAATTAGGCTTGATCTAATTAAATCCAAATCAAGTCAAATTAAATTAAATTTAATTAGACTTGACTTTAACCCCGTTGCTCAATTAAATTGAGCTAAATTATAATCTAATTATTAATTAATCCTCCTATAACTCATGAATTCTTAGTGAATTATTTTATTATAATTTTTTATTGAATTAATCATCAATCACATTGATAATTAGATCTAATTGTGATTCATAATTGCAACTCAACCATCTGATCAATCAAAGATCTGTATTATATGTGATTTCATAGATTTTATTCTGTCTGATAATGAGATATACTATGATCTTTATCACAATATTATTAAAACTCTTTTCAATGGAATAGAATAATTTCAACTCTATCCATCAAAGATCATCGATTATCAAAATGACACTCGATGAGTCTGACAATCCATCAGTGGCACCTACTAATATGTAGTAGCAATCTAGCAGAATAAAATTATTAAATCTTTAGGTATAGTTATCATATAATTTAGTCCTTCTATCATGAGTTCTGACTAAATAAAGGTTATAGAGAACTCATCAAATCCCAATATCACTAATATGCAAGATGTTGGAAATTATATCCTAAAATCAATCATTTAATGATTGTGCTAATTATAAATATATATGAATTAATCATTAATTAAAGTTATTTGACTTATTCATCATAAGGATACATCTTCTTTAAAACTTCTGTATTGTGATGAAGTCGTTAGGACCACTTTTAATCGATAAAAGAGGATTTATCGCATGGTCCTTAAATTAGTTTATGACCAAATGATATACTATTATTAGGATGATAATGATTATAAAGTATAGGTCATTGTGTGCCATAAATGTTGGTTGTCCTCATAATCAAGTGATATAGAGATACTGGTATGGCACACAAATGAGATGTAGGAATATATCTCATTGAACATGACCAACTGTGAAGTATTCTGTTATCAAGAGTAGCTTACAAAGAATATAGGTATAAGTGTCTCTCTGACCTGAGATCACTGCGGTGACTTACAAGCAACTCACAGTACTTTGATGTCAGACTATCTAAATTTTTTAATTTAGTGATGAAAGATTTCTGGACACAATTAAATACTTATGATAGTCGCTGTGTGAGTCAAGATACGATTGACCCCTCTAGATTCAGAAGTTAATGCATCAGGTATATTTTAATTTAGTAAAATCTAAATCTGGATAATTCATGTGATAGATTTGAAAGATTGAAATACAATGTGGTTAACTATTTCAGGATTAACAATTGAATCCTAGGTCACCTTAAGCATTAGGGTCAAAGGAATGAATTATATGGTAACCATATGCCAATAGGTTCTTAAATGTTGCTTTGCAATCATTTGACCTATTCGAATATCGGATCTCATTGCTAGATGATTACATCGATTAATATAAAAATTTATTCTTATGCTATCAGCTTAGGTTCAAACCTATAGAGTCATCCTCAAAAAAAAAAATTTGACTAATCATGTGGTTGATCGATGATTGAGAATCGTTCAAAGATGTAATCATCAATTCAATTGATGGATTAACCTTATGCAAAAGTTATAAAGAATAAATTCATTAATGATTAGTAAATTATTGAAAGATTAATTAGTAATTAAATTATTAATTAGATCAATTTGATTGAGCTATAAGGTTTGGATCAAATCTAATTGAATTGGATCCAATTAGGTTTAACGCGATTAGGGCATAAGATGACCTAATCGCTAAAAAAAATTAGTTCCTGATTTGATCAGGAGTTTGGTTCAATCAATTTTTAATTGAATTAAAATTTGATAAAAGATTTATGAGCCTCATTTGATTAGATTTCATTTATTGTTTGCGTTCAACCAAATTAGATTTGGTTGAAGACCAAGTTGAACCAAAAATCTAGAGTCCAAACTTTGTTGGACTCTCCCTAGCACTAGCCCCATGCCAATGCCAACTCCTCTCATAGCCCACTTTGGTTTTTGCATGAGATTTCTTCATGCAAACAATGTTTCCACCCTCTCCTATCTTATGTCTAAGTATGGGATAAAATCAGGTAAAAAGGAATGTTCAAATCAGATTTGAATATGATTCCTTAAGTGGATGAGTTTGACTTTGTCCAAACACCTTGCCACCCCTCCTTATGATTCCTCTCTTTTGTGCAACAATGAGAGAAGGAATTCATCGTGAATAATCTGAATGGAGTGCACTTTAACCATGGGAAAACACCATGCCAAATAGCCTTATGTCGCCCCTCTTTGTGATGGAAGTTAGTTAGGAGTTTGAATTCAAATATGATTGAAATAAAACTCAATCTAATCTCTTATTTTATTTTGGATGCCCACCAACTTTAAGAGCTGCTTTTGTGTGACAAGAGGAGGAATTTTTGAACCATGAGATAGGAGTTTTTCATCGTGAGGTTCCTTGGGGTGTGTGATAAAAGATTGTGGGCATTGGTTCTTGGGGAGTCGACTTTCATAGCATGAAAACCTTAGTTATGGGCCTAGGGTTTGGGAAGAGAGAAAAATAAGAGAGAAGATTGTCTCCTCTTTATATTTTTTACACCATCTCATCTCCTCTAGATGTCCTTCTTTAACCTCTGGAAGAATTCAAGAGATTTGAAGGATGGATCTAGATCAGCCAACAAGATGGTCTTCGCGCAAGCTAGCACTCCCGAAGAGATCGATCAGATCGAGGCTTTGAGTGAATTTTTTATAGAGATCGAACATACTGTATGACTATGAACAACTAGTGAAAATCTTCTTTACCATGTGTATTAGTAGCGGTGATCATTGATCCATGCTCAGGTATCGAGTTTTAAACTTAGATGGATGTAGGTTTGATCTACTGTTAATGTCCATGCTTTCTGATTTTATTTTTAGATTTTATGTATACCATGTATCATGTCGTAGATTCTAGAGTAAGTTGATTAAATGATTAAATCATTTACATGTTTGATTAATATGATTAATCTAATTACTTTTTGTTATAAATTATTTCAAATATTTTTGAAATATATGTATAAAATCGCCTATGGTTTCCTTCAGTTATCAGAGCCAGATTCGTTATGACATAACATATGTACATATTAGATCTAAAATTTAATTTTATTTAGATCTGATATTAGATATCTTAGATTTAAATTTAATTATTAGTTGATCATACAAATTGAGATAAGATTATTTTGCTGTAAGGTTTACTTCTTACAGTGGAAAGATTGTTCTAATTTATGCTGATCTTTGATAAAATCTAATTTTATATGATGCATATGATATTTTTGATCTGATTTAAATATGATCTAATATTATGATCAGATTTGATATTTTTTAGATTAGATCAAAATTTTTGCATATATGATATGTTATTAGATTAGATGATCCGATTAGTAAGTGATTGAATTTGGTTGATCACCAAGCCATCAGATCATAGGAGTAAGAAGGATTTAAAGATTTTTTTTTATTTAATGGGATGCTCTTATGGTGTCTAGGAGTGCCATGTGATTAAATCTCATGAAGCAAAAAATGAAAGGAAGAACTTACTTTTCTATAAAATTCTAGACCTTAAAATCCTAGATTTGTTATATGTGATACCAAAGATAAATTGTATGAAAAGTAAAATATCTAACCTATATAATTAAAATTATTTTAATTATAAAATTTAAAATTTAAAATTATAAAATATTTAAATATCATCTAAAATCAATTTATGATTGATTTTATTTCAGTTTATGCAAGATTTTTTTGGATCTGAAACTCTTTGATACCTGCTGGCACGCCAATTGAGCCAACTCAATTTTGAACTGAGCTAATTCAGTCTTCTAGGTTCGTCGGCCCAGTGTTGACTGAGCCGACCTAGTTATCTTAAGCCAAGCAATAATAGTTACTATTCATTATCAATTAGTCGATCAAATAGCAGACTTAGTTGACCCACTATAGTGAGTCGGCTCAGTCCAGGAGTGAGCCGACCTAATTTTTAGATATAAAAATTTTATATAAAATTGATATAAAATTATTTTATAGAATTGAAATGATTTCAATTAACAACCTTAACCTATGTTAATGCTGCACTTAATTGAGAATTAAGAATTATATATTTAGATCTAGAATTATGATTTAAGATCTAATGACATTCATATAAAATATAGGTCTAGGAGTTAGCTTGATTAGGTCTTCTTAATTGAGTTAGACCTAAGGTTAGAATCAAATGAATTTAAGAAAAAAATTGATTAAATCTAATCAAAAATTGAACTAGATTAAATCAAGATTTTTCTAGAACTAATACAATAGTTGTAGTTGATCAAGTCCATATCTACGATTAGACCATGGTGGATCTCGATCGTGGCTCAGTGGTCGAGTCCAAGTCTTTAGGCAAACCAAATTGAAACTGATGAATCAATTAGTGTCTCAGATAAGTTTGATAGTTTTTGATCGATGGTCATTAATTGAGAGCTACTCGCATAGATTGAGTCTATGGCAAGTTAATGACATATATCCCTCCCACTGATCTCACTTACCTGGATAATGTGATCAATCAGTTTTTGATTTGGTTTCTCATTCATTCATACTAACCCATGCTACATAGGTTGATCAGTATGACTGATTTAGGTGCCTCGACCAACTTAAACCTGATCTTCTTTGATCTGATTTGGTGAAGTTAGTGAGAGAATTGTGATTAGCTGGTCAAATCTCTTCTCCAAATTAATTCTTAAATTTTTTAAATTATTAGATCCCTAAAATGAGATAGTTATGGTGATAACTAGATCATAGCCTCCTATTAAATTGGATGATAATGGATCCATTAGTTGAATGATCATTGGAGGCTCAAAGGCTTGATGCTTATCGGCTATTAAAATTATCATTTATAATATGATAACTCAGTCGAGTCTCTCTAGTAAGCGATCAGATTGGCCGGCAAAGTCGGGCCTGATCATTCGATTGTTAAATTTTTAAGTATGATCATATTAATGGTTAGACCTAATCAAGGATTGCAGAGAAGATCAAAATCAACTAAAAAGTTACCTGGGGTAAAATTCATTATTAAAAATTATTTAGTGAAATAATTGATTGAAAACTTACCCATAGATACACATGGATAGGTCAACCAAAGTCAGGCTCGTGTGCAGTCTATGTGGATTTCAGTACATGCTAAGAAATTAAAGTAATTCTTTGAATTAGAGGTAGAGGTTATCAGTTCGTATAAAATAGTAAAAGAATCTTTAGACTAAAATTCAAATCTTTAGACTTAATCAATTCATATACATAGAGATCTTGTATTTTTCTTTCAGTTATAGCTAGTAGTTTATTGCTCCATTCACTGTTTGACAGTGACAAGCTTATAGGACCTAACTTTGCTAATTAGTATCGAATGTTGCTAATAGTTCTAGAGCACGAATAGATCCTGTATATCATTACAATCCAACACTTGATGTTCTCGCACCTAATGCTTGTGATGCGATCAGACGCACTTATCAAAAGTGGCTAAATGATCAAACCACAATGCAGTGCTTTATGAGGGTAGAGATAAACAATGAATTTAGTTGTAAATTCAAGAATGCTTAATCAAAAAAAATCCTTCAAATGTTGAAAGAGCTCTTTGGCACCTCTAAAGATGTATCTTCAGTGGGGCATCAGTCTTTTGAGAAAGAAAAGGAAGAGAAGGTGCAAGTGATTTGTGCTTAGGCTGTAGAGCCCAAACCAACAAAAGAGTCTAGGATTAACCTGAGTCTGGCAGAGTCCCTTAATCCAAGTAGGCTAAAAAAAAAATCAGTAAATGATTGCTGGACAAAGTACTTATATGATAATACCTTATAGTTTCTCTGTCTATGATATTACTACCTGAGTATTGGATATCGAAAGTCTGAGTCATATTTATAATTTATTGCAGGGATTTCAAGTTAGTAGAAAGTTTAGAAATAGCAAGAGATTTCTTGACATTGGAGATGAAAGTCATATTTCAGTCATAATTTTAGAAATTGTTAAGCTTAATTTTGATTCTAATAATGTTATTCTAAGTGATTGTCACTATTATCCATTTTTGATGAATGTAATTTTCATAGGCCTTTTGGCCAAAGATAGATTTACATTATCAATAGAGAATAATTTTTGTGATATCATTATGAATGGTTTCAAAATCATATGTGGACAACTAAGAATGGCATTTACAAATGGTCATAACCTATTAATATAATGCATACACCATACAAACATTCTAGAATAGATAATGTGACAGATGCCTACCTTTAATATTATAGGCTCGGTCATATAAATAAAAATAGGATGAACAAGAGGTAATCCTCAAAGTTAATGATTGTGAATCATTATTAATCTGTTAGTCCTATCTCCTTGATAGAATGACCTAGTCATCTTTTATTAGAAAAGATGAATGAGCTAGTGATATTCTGTCTAGTACATACTGATGTATTAGACCCATGAGCACAAGTGCCATAAAACTGAACTATTTAAAATGTTCAAATGATTTTATCATAAGATAAAGAAATAAATTGAGATGAGTATTAAAACTCTTTGGTTAGATTGAAGAGAAAATACTATTTCAGTAAATTTTTAACATATCTAGAAGAGAATGAGATTCTCTCTCAGTGAAATTGACTTTGTTAGACAGTTCGATCCATGATGGAGTTTGCAAGTCTGCTAGTCTCCTTTTGAGGTTATGCTCTTAAGACTACTTGTCATATTTTGAAAAGGGTTCCGAGCAAATCAATTACAAAGACACCATATGACATATGTATTGGGAGTAGGTCCATACTCTCTTACCTAAGGATCTGGGGGTGTTCGATTTATGTCAATAGTTTATAGACCGATAAGCTTAGACCCCAATCCGATAAGTGTTATAATGTAGGGTTCCCCAAGAAAATTAGAGGACATTACTTCTATCTTGCTGAAGAACAAGGGTTGTTCGACATTCTTTTTAGAAAAAGAGTTTCTTGGTAAAGAAATTGATGCTTCTAAAGTTGAACTTATGAAGTTTGATAGATAGAAGAATCAACATAATCTAAAGAACCCACAGAATCATATTTGATTAGATCAAACCCGAAGCCTGCTGTAGAGGCATCGTTAAGGAGATCCATAGGGTAGCACGTCAGTCGAATATATACTATAGCATCTAGGTTTGGGATGTGATCCTATTGGACTCGATGAGAATAATGAGGATCTGATCACCTATATGGGTGCCATACAGAAGTCTGACTCTAATAAATGGCTTGGAGCCATGACCTCCAAAATAGAGTCTATGAAGGTCAACAGTGTATAGGCACTCGTTGATCCATCCGAAGGAGTAAAATCCATAAGATGTAAGTAGATCATCAAAAAAAAAAGAGATGCAAATGAAAAGGTGGAGACCTAAAAAGCCCATCTAATTGTTAAGAGATATCAACAATGTTATGGTATTGACAATAATGATATATTTTCTCCTATGGCATTGCTAGATATTTTGGAGTTAGAATATGTGATCAGAATGCATGACTTCATTGAGAACGAAGAAGAACCCTGCAAATACAAATGGGTTAATAATTTTGTGAGTGTATTTCTTATTTTTTATGTAGATAATTTTTTTTTAATCGAGAATGACATCTCTTACATTATAGAAAATAAAAGTTTGGTTTCATCACTGTTCTTCATGATGGACTTGAGAAAAGCATTTTACGTCCTAGGGATGAAGATCTACGAAGATAGATCTAAAAAACTACTTGGGTTATCCCAGTCCATGTATTGATACCGTGCTGAAGTGGTTCAACATGGAGAGTTTCAAGATAGGATATCTCCTGATAGACCATGAAATTTTTCTTCCATAAAGGGATTGTTTGACAACTCCTTAATAGAGAGAGCATATGAATAGAATTTATTCTATTATGTACGACATGACATGTATAAGATAAGATGCAATAACACATTAGAGGTAGTGAGTAGATAACATTTTGATCCAAGTGAGGATCAGTGGAAGGTCATCCTTAAGTATTTAAGAAATACTAAGGACCAGTGGCTTGGTTATGAAGAATCTGACTTAAGACTTATGGACTTTATAGAATCTAATTTTTAGTTGGATATGATGAAAGCAAGAGCATGTCAAAATACATTTTTATCCTAAATGATTGAGCAATCTATTGAAAAAGTTTCGAGCAGAACACTATGGCTAATTCAATTAGCAATGAAAAATATACCATAGCATCTGATGCTGCTAAGAAAGCTATATGATTGCGAAAGTTCATTAACAAGTGTGGAGTAGCACCCTCTGTTGATGGTCTTGTCCTGTTATACTATACAATATTAGAGACATAGCTCAAATGATAGATCCAAAGTTCTATCAGCTTACCGAATACATTCTGCATTGCTACCACCTTGTCTGGAAGATCAAGGATCGAGATAACGTTGAGCTTTAGAAGATCGACGAAAAGAAAAACCTGACCAATCCATTTATTATAGCCTCAGTATCAAGAAGTTCGATGATTATAAATCAAAGATGGGTATGAGATACAATACTGATTGGCTTTAGTCCAAATGAGAGTTATTGAGAATTATATCCTAAAACCAATCATTTGATGATTATGCTAATTATAAATATATATGAATTGATCATTAATTAAAGTTATTTAGCTTATTTATCACAAGGATACATCTTCTTTGAAACTCTTGTGTTGTGATAAAGTCCTTAGGATCACTTTTGATCGATAAAGGAGGATTTATTGCATGATCCTTAAATTAATTCATGATCAAATAATATGCTTTTATTAGGATGATAATGATTATCAAGTGTAAATCATTGTGTGTCATATTGGTTGTCCTTGTTACTAAGTGGTATGGAGATATTGGTATGGCATGCAATTGAGATGTAGGAGTATATCTTGTTGAACATGACCAACTGCGAAACACTCTACTGTCAAAAGTAGCTTACGAAAGATATGGGTAAAAGTGCCTCTCTAACCTGAGATCACCACAGTAACTTGCAAGTAACTCACTGTGCTTTGATGTTGGACTATCTGAATTTTTAATTCAGTGATGAAAGATTTTTGGGCACAATCAAGTACTTGTGGTAGTCAGTGTATGAGTCGAGATGGGATTGACTCCTCCAGATTCAAGAGTTAATGCATCAGTATATTTTAATTTAGTAAAATCTAGATCCGGATAATCCATATGATAGATTTGAAAGATTGAAATACAATGTGGTTGACTATTTCAGGGTTGACAGTTAAATCCTAGGTCATCTTGAGCATTAGGATCAAAGGGATGAATTAAACGGCAACCATATGCCAATAGATTCTTGAATGTTGCTTTGCAATCATTTGTTAAAATTTAATATCTCGAGATTCGATCCATACTGAGCCTACAGTGAGGTCTACGAAGAGTCTAACGAGCCCAAGATCAGCCCAAATGGAGGTCGGATGAAGAAATTATGCTCAAAAGAAGTCTACATGGAGATCAGAGCAGTGGAGGCCGCAGTGGAGCGAGCACATGCGGCGGCATGCGGGCCGGCCACAAGCGCATGGCCCAACATGTGGATGCATGGGCACATGCGATGCGCGGACCAAGCCAGGCCCAGGCGAGGCACACAAGTGCAGCCCACATGGTTTTCCCACGCGGTCCATGCATGGTGCGTACCACACATGGACCGACGATCCATGGAAGTCGCTATGGACCAACGAGGCATTTTCCACTTGATTCTCATGGTCCACCATGGCTGATGGCATTTCAGGGCCATTTCTTACAATCCATGGCACTGTTTTGTGGATCGGATGGCCTGTTGCATAATCCGATGGCTCCCAAGGTGTTGCGGTCTTAATCTGATGGTTCAGAGAGTTGTTTGGGTACTGTGAGGAGTCCAGCATTAGTTTTGACTCCTATTTCAGCTTGGATTCCAGTCTTTAAATGACCTTGTGGCTAAACAGAGAGGAGATCGATGGTGTGGTGAATCAACAGAGGAACCTGAGCAGCAGCCGCGAGCAGAGGCAACAGCAAGGGCCCTGGAGAGGCATCGATACAGAGTAGGAGCAGGGTGCTTTAGGCAGACTATCAAGCAGTGGATAGCGATCGCTTCAGAGGTTCAGGGAGATCTCTTAGAGGATGAGCTTTAATGAGAGAGAGCTCCTTGTAAGGCATAGATTGGGTATATAAGGATTGAGGGTGTGATCTTTTCTTGTATTTTTTTTTCATAGTGAAGCTTGAATGCCTCATGGAGGTGAGTCTTTTGGCTGATCCACGTATTTGATTATATTTTTATTTTATTTTATTTTCTTCCTATGGTGATGCATGATATCGAAAAGATCCTGTGAAGGTGGTGTCCTGGCCAAACATCCCTAATAAATGATATCAGAGCAAATGATATCATAATAAGTGGTATCAGAGTGAGGTGGTATCAGGGCACAGGTTGGGGCGGTGGTGATCAAGATTGAAGATGGAGAAGATAGGCTCAATCAAGATGGAGATCAATCGATTTGATTGAAAGAGTAATTTCTCCTTGTGTCAAGTGAGGGTGAAGGACGTGCTCATCCAGCAAGGGTTGGTCGATGCTCTCTTGTGCGAAGAGAAATCGACTATCATGGAGGTGTAGAATTGAAGAAGGATCCAGATGCAGATGGTGAGTACGATCTATTTGTACCTAGCAGATGAGGTGGTGATATATGTACTTGGAAAGACTTCTCCGATAATACTATGGTCGAAGCTCGAGGAGTTGTAAATGATAAAGTCTCTCACCAACACTCACTTTTTCTGGAGGCAGTTCTAACAGTTGTGAATGATCAAGAGACTGAGCGTGCAGGAGCAAGAGCATCTCAGTCACTTCCAAAAGATCCTCACCGACCTCTTCAATATTAGCGAAAAAATTGAGGAGAAGATCAGGGTGCTAGTTTTGTTAGTATCATATCTCCCTTCGTTTGAGTCTTTGGTGACTGCTTTTCTAGTGGACAAGAGCACCATTAAGATGGATGAGGTCATCATGGTTATTCTTTATAACGAGGCTCTCAGGAGAGAGAATCTAGCTTCGAGCTTAGGTGGTGGCAGCTCAGCTTTGGTGGTTTCTAGAGGAGCAAGAGGTGGCAAACAAAGTGACAAGAGATTGCGACGATGGCGGTTCAAGTCCAGGGTGAGGGACTTGAGCAATATCAGATATTATCGGTGTGACGAGTTGAGACATCTAGCCAGAGATTGCTCTCAATTTAGGATCAAATGAGAGCTACTGCAGTGACAGCCATTAGCGAGTCAGAGGATGATGTCCTGAAGATATCTAATGAGGTATCTACTTCTTTCTAGTAGTGAATTTTAGATTCTGCATGCATCTATCATGTATATTACAGAGAGGAGCAATTTAACTTTCTAGAGAGCAGTGAGGGTACTATTCATCTATCGAATGAATCGAGCTGTGCGATCAAAGACATCAAGTTGCTCAGCTGATGGTGCAGTGAGGAGATTGAGGGAGATCCGATACATATCCAATTTCAGGTTAATTCTTATCTCACTAAGCAGAATAGATTCAAGAGGCTACAGGATGGTAGCTGGTGGAAGAATCTTGAAGGTATTGCATGGCTATAGAGTTATTTTGGAGGGAAAGAGGAGAATGAAAGGATATTACTATCTGATGAGGAGCCCAATGCGAGGTGGAGCTTCAGGAGCCAAGAGGAGCCCAAAGCCAAGTAGAGCTTCAGATGGAGGTGGATCAGGCACGAGACACGAGACTCGAGAGGATGAGAGGTGATATCATAGGATAATATTCTATTACTGCAGGGGATACTCCTAGCAAGTCTCAGATTAAGAGAAACATAGCATATGATGAAAATGAGATCGAATGGCCTGGTTTGACTCCTATGTTTGCCCATCCATGATCAGTAGACGATTGTCTCAGGGCATGAGGGCGAAGAGATCCAGAAGCTTTTAGAGTTAAAAGGAAGCCAAATATTGAGTCAAGATAGAGATTGTTAAGATTTGATGCTTCGAGATTCGATCTATAATGAGCCTACAACGAAGTTTGTGATAACGAATGGAGTCTAACAAGCTCAAGATTAGTCCAAATAGAGTCTGGATGAAGAAGTTACGCTCGAAAAAAATTTGCACGAAGATTAGAGTGACAGAGGTCAGTGGTGGTTCGATGGAGGCTATGGTGGAGCAAGCATGTGCGGTGGCTCACAAGCTAGCCACAAGCTTGTAGCCCAGTGCACAGACGCATGGGCGTATGGAGTGCACGGCCCAGGCCCAAGCGAGTGCATGCAGGCACGGCCCGCACGATTTTCCCATGCGGTCCATGCATGGTGCATGGACCGATGGTCCATGGAAGCCATGGTGGACCAACAGGGCATTTTCCATCTGGTTCTCATGGTCCACCATGGATCGATAGTATTTCGGGGCCGTTTCTCGTGATCCATGACACTGTTTCATAGATTGGATGGCCTGTTGTGCGATCCGATAGCTTCGAGGGCATTGCAGTCTTGATCTAATGGTTCAGAGAGTTGTTTGGGTGCTGTGGGGAATCCAGCATCAATTTTGACTCCTATTTCGGTTCAGATTCAGGTCTTTAAAAGACCCTATGGCTAAACAGAGAGGAGATCGGTGGCATGGTGAATCGACAGAGTAACCTGAGCAGCAGCCGCGAGCAGAGGCAACAATAGGAGGCCCTGGAGAGGCGCAAATAAAGAGCAGGAGTAGGATGCTTAAGACAGACTGTCAGACAGTGGATAACGGTCGCTTCAGGAGTTCAAGAGGGTCTCTTAGAGAGAGAGAGCTTATGTGAGAGAGATCTTCTTTTCAGGGAGAGATTGGTTGTATGAGGATTGAGGATGTGATCTCCTCTTATAATTTTTTTTTTCATAGTGAAGCTTGCATATCCCATGGAGGCGAGCCTTTTGGTTGATCCACGTATTTGATTATATTTCTATATTATTTTTTTTTCTACTGCGATGCATGATATTGAAAAGATCCTATGGAGGTGGTGTTCTAGCCAAACATCTCCAACAAGTGGTATCAGAGCAGATGATATCATAACATCATTTGACCTATCAGAACATCAGATCTCATTGCTAGATGATTATATCAATTAGTACAAAAATTTATTTTTGTACTATCAACTTAGGTTTGCACGTATGAGGTCACACTCAAAATAAATTTTCTGATTGATCATATGGTTGATCGATGATTGAGAATCATTGAAAGGTGTAATCATCAATTCGATTAGTAGATTAACCTTATGCAAAAAGTAGAAAGAATTAATTTGTTAAGAATTAGTGAATTAATAGAGGATTAATTAGTAATTAGATTGTTGATTAGCTCAATTTGATTAAGTTATAAGGTCTGGATTAAATCTAATTGAATTGGATCCAATTAGGTCTGACCCGATTAGATTATGAGATTACCTAATCGCTAAGGGAGATTAGTTCCTGATTTGATCAGGAGTTTGGTTCAATCAATTTCTAATTGGATTAAGATTTGATAAAAAATTTATGAGCCTAATGTGATTGGGTTTCATTTATTTTTTGGGTTTAACTAAATTAGATTTGGTTGAAGACCAAGTTGAACCAAAAACTAGAGTCCAAACTTTGTTGGACTCTCCCTAGTGCTAACTCCATGACAATGCCAACTCCTCTCATCACCCACTTTCATTTTTGCATGAGATTTCTTCATGCAAACAATGTTTCCACCTCTTCTATCTTATGTCTAAGTATGGGATAAAATCTGGTAAAAAAGAATGTTCAAATCAGATTTGAATTTGATTCCTTAAGTGGATGAGTTTGACTTTATCCAAACACCTTGCCACCCCTCTTTATGATTCCTCTCTTTTGTGGGACAACTAGAGAAGGAATTCACTGTGAGGTTCCTTGGGGTGTGCGACAAAAGGTTGTGGGCATTGGTTCTTGGGGAGTCGGCTTTCATAGCATGAAAACCCTAGTTATGGGCCTAAGGTTTGGGAAAAGAGAAAAACAAGAGAGAAGATTATCTCTTCTCTATATTTCTTCCACCACCTCATCTCCTTTAGATGTCCTTCTTTAATCTCTGGAAGGGTTCAAAAGATTTGAAGGAAGGATCTAGATCAGCCAATAAGATGGCCTTTGTGCGAGCTAGCACTTCCGAGGAGGCCGATTAGATCAAAGCTTCGAGCGAACTTTTCGTAGAGGCTGGACATACTGTACAGCTGTGAGCAACCAGCAAAGATCTTCTTTATTATATGTATCAACAGTGATGATCATCGATCCACACTCAAATCTCAAGTTTTGAACTCAAATAGATGTGGATTTGATCTACTATTAACGTCCATGCATGCAGATTTTATCTTTAAATTTTATGTATGCCATGTATTATGTTATAGATTCTAAAGTAAGTTGATTAAATGATTAGATCATTTGCATATTTGATTAGTATGATTAATTTAGTTACTTTTTGCTATAAATTATTTCAAAAATTTTTGAAATATATATAAAAAATCACTTATGATTTCCTTCTATCGTGAGTTCTGACTAAACGAAGGTCATAGAGAACTCGTCAAATTCAATATTAGTAATATGCAAGATTGGCTCAACTCAAATTTATTTATAAATTTTTATAGAAACTTTTTTTCAATATTAACATTTACTTCGATTGAAGACTTTCTGAACTCAGTCTTGCAAATCATATAGGATTTCTCTTTTTCTACCAAGATCGATAGATTTCTTCTGGGTGCATCCTACTTCTAACAGTGAACCTGAACCTACTATAGCCAACATATACCATAAGGATCTAAATGGCTAGAAAATCAAGTATATGTGTAATCAAACTACAGTAGACATCGCAGGTCAATGGATCACCCATACCACTATAGTATCAAATAAATCACTGATGAGTGAGTAGACATCCAAGTAATTTTTTATGTTGGTCATGCTTAGTGCAAGTTATTCTCTAACAACCACCTACACTCTCACTTCAGTATCTCCATACAACAGACTCAAGACTCATTTATCAAGAAAAAAAGTGGTCTATGCACTGATCTAATTAGATCGATTACCATCCTCCGTGATAATTTTTTGATTGAAAGCTTTTACAAATTAACTATCAATAATATATCCCAAATTCTCAGCACTTTGAGAATATATATCATTATCTATTAATCCCTTGGAGGAATCATGGACGCATACAAAACATGATTGGAATAAAAAACTACCCATTTTATTAATGAATAAAATTTATAAGTATAATATTATGTCCTGAAATTACAATATCGTCAATCAATAATTGACTTCTAGGACATACATCTAATAATTTTTTTATAATATATTATATATAAATAATAAATATATTTTTATGAAATATATTATGGATAGTTTTAGTAATATATAATTGATAATCTTGAATGCTTATAGAATACCAAATAGGTTACTCATGGATATCCGAGCATCTTTAATTACTAGACCATAGCCTATCAAATACAATGATCTTAGATCTCTAATGATCAGATTATTATAGGATTCGAATCACCGATGGTATTGGATCACCATAGTGATCCCATTTAGTCACCAAATGCTACCTAACTGAAGTCATGTGAATATCAGAGGTTGGACGATGAAGTTTTAATAGAAAGAGGTGGTGCAATGCTATCTAGTTATCTTTTTATTTTTATATTCTCTTATATATAGTTATAATTATTCTTCTCCCAATTCTAGTTTTTAGTGAGATTTTTGCCCAATTTTAGCTTCTAATTCACTTTCCTTCCACTTCTAGTTACTTTCATGATACCATTTTGTTTTTTTACCAAATAAGATGTTGCTCTTAACTTTGTGCTTTTGTTTTTCCTCCTTGATTAATATATGAGGACTACTTGTCCTCACTGATAACAAAAAATTATAAAAAAGAAAGAAAAGGAGTTTAATTCCTTTTTTTCTTTTTATTTTGACAAAAAATTGAGGGTAGTTAGTGAAAATAATTACAAACTCATCGTGGTCAACTGAGAAAGACACTTGTGACTAGGGATGGCAATCGTAAGGAACCACTGGGTATTCAACATGATCTAACCCAAGCCAAATAAGACAAATTTTATCTGACTTGATTAAAACTTGGGGCAGATGAGTTCTATATAAAACATCCAAAATGAGTTTGGATTGGATACTGGTAATGATATGCCTTATCTCGAATCCGACTAGATATAACCTTAATCTAAATTCTTCCTCATAATAAAATTATTTTATAATATTTGCATGATGAGTTTCTTATCCAATCTAATCCAACCTATCTTATCTATCCAATTTGACCCAATCCGCACCACTACTTGACTCAACCAGGCCTGATCCAAGGTCGGTATGAGACGGATATAGATATAAGGTTTTTAATTATAGGATAGGTATGGGTATTGACCAACCCAACGTATACCCCCATTGCCATCTCTACTTATGATGCCTCTGACTTGAGATCATGAGCCAAGGTCACAGCAACTACAGCATACTCATAGAGCACTCTCACCATGAGTAATTAAGGCATTCAAACATGATGTCAAATGCATCACCAAAGAGATAATTTATAGGGCTTTTTTGCACATACCCTTCTAAACATTAAAATTTGTGTGAATATTCTTCTAAAATTGATATTTACTTATATATCCTTATAAAACATATATCATATAGATATATATCCTTTTTTTTTTCTTGCATATGTACCCATGTCATCTAATGCCATTAAGAAATTAATGGTTTAAAATTTAAATGACTAAAATAGCCTTAATGGGTAGACATGCAAAAAAAATATTTATAAGGTTATAGATGCAAATAGCAGCTTTACTAGGATATTTATACAATTTCACATATTTAGGAGGGTTTATAATATAAAAAATATAATTTTATTTTTATATATTTCATATTATTTTAATACTTGTATTAGTCTAGTGCTCACTGCTTAATATTTTATGTGAAAATATTGTTCAAGAAAATGATTCGATGACTAGATAACAAGGAGAGCTATGGAAGAAGAAAAGACCTAGTGTATGAGATCCATTTGGTCAGAATGATTTAAATTAGTCATCTACTTGCACATGAGAAGTTTTTTGGCTCTCTAGAAGATAAACATTGCAAATCTCATAAACGAAAAGTTAAATATTACAAATCTCTCACAACACTTCCCTTTAAATAATTTGTAAAGCTAGATGTAGGACTTGACCATCTTTATATAAAAAAGGATACAATGAAAGGAGAACACCGGTGGTAATGAGAGGGACTTGATTACGTGGAAGAAGGGAAGTTCAATAGGTTGAATAAGTTTCTAGCGAGACCTATTAACTTATTTCCCACTTTAGATATAAAAAGATAGTTTCATAATTTTAATTAATTTTTAATTTAGATAAATACTGTTTTGGTAAATGATATCAACTGACTCATTATGTTTAAGGTACTAATTCAAAAATAGTATTTTATAAGGACATGCATACAAATATCAATTTAAGAGGGTATTTACACAAGTTTCAATATTTAGAAGGGTATTTATATAAAAATTCAAGAATTTTTTTACGTGCATACCCTCCTGAATATATGAAATTACATGAATACTCTTACAAAATTACTTTTTGCATAGATACCCTTAAAAATATTTATTTACAAAAATTTATCCATTAAAGGTATTTTAGTTATTTTAATTTTAAATTGCTAACTTCTTGATAGTGTTAGATGACATGGACATATATGTTAAAAAAAACCAAGAAGAATATATATGCAAAAAATTATTTTATGAGGGTGTATATGAAAATATTAATTTAGGAAGGATACTCATATAAATTTCAATATTTAAGAGGGTACTTATGCAAAAGAATCCTAATTATTTATATAACCAAAAGTCATGATTCAATTAATCAACAAATCCAAATGAAAAATAAAATTTAAGAGTCTTATATCAATTAAACCACTAATAATAAACCTCTAAAAAGATTTTCATAATACTAAATCTAAACTATATTGATATTGACAAATCACTTTTAGTTTTACTTCTAAAGCAGCATCCACATCTGCAACTAAATATCTGAACTTTATAAAAAGAAGAGCTAACAAGCTTGATAACCCAATAAGCAATTGGTACCTAAAATATTATTTATATAGAATATCTAGAAAAGTAAGATCAATACTTGCATGAATAACAAGCTAACAAATCCAACTAATCCTGAGATTCTCCTTTGGATTCTATTATTAGAAATTATTATTTTTATTATAGTTTAACCATGATTATTTTAAGAATAAAAATACTAAGTTCTAATATCTTCATAAGATTGATCAAGCGATAGCACCAAACATCACAAGCAGTTCGATCTCTAATTGATTTACTACAAATCAAAAATCATGCTAGGATATAAATAATACTATATAAAATATTAATGGTGCAATCTAGTGGTGCCCGATTTGAGCTAGTAGGGACCCATATATGCCATCCAGTAGTCATGGATCGGGAGTCTTTTTTATCAAGATCGACCAAAATCATTGAAAGAAGGCTTTTCTCTGAGATTCCAAAAAATCTTAGCTGAGAGGAATTACGTAGAAAAAAATTAGAGAAAGAAATAAGAGAGAAAAAGTAACAAAAGTAAGAGAAAAGAAGAGAAAGAAATAGACTCTTTTTCTATCTTTTTCTTTTTTCTTCCTATTCTTTTCTTTTCTTTTCCTCTTATCTTCCTCCCTTGGTTTCTGACTCATGCTCACCCTTTTTTCCTAAAACAAGGAACCTTAGGGATAGTGACAAATGTAGCTAGTGATGGCTATGGCCATGGTAGAATAACTAGACGACTCGGTAGCGACAATTGATACCAAAAAATCAAAAAAAAGATTGAAAACTGAAAAAAAATTAAACCGAAGCAGGACCTTCCTTCCAAACTAAAATCCAGCAATAGCCGTCAAAATCAAGAGGGTGTTTTGTTTATAATCGGAATCAAAATAGGAATGAGAATCGAAATGGCTTGAAATCAGAATCAGAATGGTCAAATCTTTCGAAGCGTTTGATTCATGATCGAAATTGGAATTGGAATAAAAAATTGAATCCATAGAGGAGAATAGGGATTGAATTCTATATAGATTGATTCATTCTCATTCCATCCCGAAATCGGAATCGAAATAAGACTTCTTCCAACCAAACGGTTGGAATGGGAGTCACCCATTCCGATTTCGATTCCAGATCTCCACTCCTTCGAACCAAACACCCTCCAAAGCTCCAAAGATTGAGAAAGAGGAAGATGAGAGTAAATCAAAGAATTCCGGCCTTTTACTTGGCTTTTATCAAGGCTTGGGCCGTGGTGGCAGTGGAAATCATCGAGGGATTGATCTTGGGCAACTCTAACGAGCTCCTTGTCCAAGCATGGAGCTTTGCTATGGGATTGAAGGAGGACACGGGGTTCCTTAAATAGAATGAAGGGAAGGCTGGATATCCGATTCCCTCTAATAAAATCGGAAAATATACATGCATTTTTGTCAGCTTTTGGACCGAAACCATACTTCTAGGCCGGTTAAATAGATCGAGCCTAGTTCTCAAATAAGTTGGGTCATCACAAAACTCCTCCAAGTTTTATCAATTTGAAAGAAGTGACACCAACACAAAGGAGGACTTAAACGCTAAAAATTTTGTATCAACTCTGCAGATTTATCAAAGGAAGACTAACAAGTTTCTTCCTTTACATATTACCCAAAATTGGCGGAAACAACATGTTCCAAATTGTTCATAATTTTGTCTTAACATATTTGTCTCTAGTGGATACCAACTAGTCAGGCTTGTGAAAGTCAACACGCTATGCTACCTAATGACTTTGAGTTTGAAACCAACCTATATTCGGGTGGCTGGGTGGGGTCATCCCCCTCCCTTCCCCAAAAGAGGAAAAAGAACTTTATCTAAGCTAAAGAACTACTCCAACTTCTCATCTTTTATTCTTTTATGAAACATAACTAAACCTTTTTCTGCATCTGCCGGTCTTTCGATTCCCATCCACATCTGCCCTCTCAAGGTTTAATAGCATCGTTAATGACCATTAATAGCGTCGTTAATGACCATTTTTCCTGTAGTGTTCTTTCTCAATCAACAAGAGGATAATGCTTCAACTTAGATACTCTTGTTAAACTTGTAATAACTACCATCCGTAAGATTGATTATTATGTAAGAATTAAAGTTACAAATTAGCTTGCGGAGATGAGAGTATATCTGGCATCGTGGATCTAAAAATGGTGAATATGCTGCCACTTCCTGTGCTCTTTCATATTATAACCAAGTAGAATAATAGCCTACCAAAGAACATGTGACACATCAAGCTTTTCCCTCGTACCTTGGCTTCAATGAGGGGATTGACCGGAATCGTCATATACACAGCTTTCTTTTCTTGATTACTTATGTCACCAAAAAAACGGAGAGGTAATTGGGTCCAATATTTATTGCTGTTGTGAATCCTTCCATCGTAGGTACTGTTCCTAACAGGTTCTGTGTCCTTATCTAAAAACTAGTATCCAATCTTGATTGGAAAACCATAATTTGGTCCAAGCTTTAACAAAATGAGCATGAAGGGTTAACTGGACTTATGCTAGTTTCAGCTCCATGACCAAGAAATTCTAGTATTCTCCTACTTGACCTAAACTATCATTAATATAATCTCTCCTTCATCAAATTATAGATTTGTTTAAAAAGTGGGTCTCTTAAAATACAACATCAAAATTGATTGAGTGCACAATTTTTTAAAATATTACTAAGGATCTATTTGCATGATTAGGGCCGAAATCTTGCAGGATCCATAAGTTGGGCTAACAAAACTAGAAAAAAAATGCCTAAACTAGACTTATATTTCCAAACACCCAAATACTTCTGAAATAGGCTAGCCCAAATTCAATAAAAAAAAAAATGTAAGCCTTAATTCTATATAATTTTGGACCCAATTATCCAAATATGTCCCAGCAACTTCCACCTGACAAGGTCCCATAGGGCTTGTATACAGACTAAAAATATACTTGGTTTATGTTCAAGTAACAGTTAAATAATTTATATTCAAACATTCAAGATAAAATGAAAACAAACCAAATTAGCTATTCATTAAATGACCCCAAATTATATATCTCATTCAATTGTAATTACCCCAACGACTACTTGTAAAAATTTTGTCGTCTGGCTGGCATACATCCTGTGGACAGTCTCTTTGCTGAGGCTTGGAGGACACCGAAGCCATCGCAAAAAGTTCATGTTGTTGACTTCCGCTGCTTAATTGCTCAGGCATGTGGGGTGGAGGGGGATGACGTTTATGTGCCACTTGGAGGGCCCACTTCTGCTGACTTGGCAGGATCTGATATGGTGTGGGCCACCGGACCTTCCAAAGCTGTTAATGAGGCCAGGCCCAATTCCCCTCAGAGTGGGTTGGCTTTGGACCGTTCTGAGGGACTATTCTGGCCCAAAAGCATGTAACCCTGATGCCTTGCTGGGGGTTGGTGAGGGCCATGCAGTAGTTGGAATCTTGGCCTTGAATGGCTACTTGGAACCCTATTTTGCCAGACTTGTTATCCAAGTTTCTAGTGTTAATTGTTTTGGTTGTATCTAAGGACTAGCGCCTCCATTTTCTGTAGTTTTAGTCAGCACAAACTTAACTTCTTTTGCGTGTTCTATAAGCTTAGGATCCTTCTGTTTTGTCATCCTTTGGTAATATTCTTGCTGATTTTGTTTACATGGATGAATCTCTATTGGCTTGTCTCCGGAGAAATAAGTGGATTTCTATTGGTTATGCATTAACGTACCATGGAAGAGTTTATTTTTATTTCTTGTTGGTAGTGCATCCATGCCAATTCCGTGCTAGAATGTTAGAGGTCTTGGACTTCCACTTAAGCAAAGAGTAGTTACTATGGTAGAGTGGTGTTCGTTCAAGGGAGTTAAACTGCAAATCCTTCGCAAGCCTTTATAAGATCCATTGGCGTTAAGAGAATTAATAAATAATAATTTTTTAATGCCTCGAGCACTTCAGACAGTATTTTAAGAGAAATTATTAGTTGGATCAAGTCCACCAACTCATCTGTCAACTAATCCAATCAAAAACCAATGCATACAAAGAACAAAGAGGGAAAATAGAGCCGAAGGAGAATGGAACTAGTGTCTTTTGAACTCGCTTAGGCCCGTGCCATTAGCAAAACTCTCCATTATTTAGCTCCCGCTTTCTCCTTTCTCCTTAGTGCAAAACCCTAGCATGGAGGGGGGGGATCCCAAGCTGGTGCTATTAGCGAAACTAGATACATATGATACCATTTGTACATTCAATATGTTTTTTGTTTTAGAATAAAGGCAAAACTAGATGCATAATTATTTGGATTTGTATTCATTGGACTCCATACTTCTCCCTCGAGAGTTCCAAAATGTTCAACCTTTCAAAATAATTTTTACGAAATGATAGCCAATGGTGGGTTTTGAGAGTCTAATGGCCTTAATGCGTAAGCTCACTCATCCAACACTACCTTAAGTAGAGTTCTCATAAACCTCAGAAGCTTGTCATGAACCCATTGAGCTAACTCCTCCATTTGATCTTCAGGTAAATAGAAGGTCTTAGTAGAGTTTGCAATCTAAGCAGGCTGAGCCATAAAAGTGCCATGTTCCTCTTGTTTCATTGGCTCACTTCTTTCTCTATCTCTTTCTCTTTCAGCTTCTTCTATTTCTCCTACCTTTCTGATCCACTGACCATTAGCCTTGAGGTAACCCATTCTCAATAATGATTTGTTATTATAAGTATCAAAATGTTGCAGTCTTCTTGATGGTTCCCCATCTAAGTTGATTCCAAATGCTTTAAATACTAAAGTGAGGAATATACTATATGGAAGGGCTAGTTTTGCTCGTGAAGCTACTTCTTGAATCACTTTGATCATGGTAGCTAGCACATTGAATGAGATTTCATCTATAATATGGTGCATGATGGTAACATCCCCTTTTATAACAAAATTAAAGAGATCAACTCCAAGGAGAAAAAACTGGACTGTCATTTGGTGAAGTAGCTACATTTTTATTGAAAGTCTTTTTGCCAAAATTTCTTCAAACTCCACCATATCTTCTCTTCCCAGCATTGTCCGCAATCTACTACACTTATCATCCAATTTATCTGATCCAGTAGATGGTGCTTTGAGGAGAAGCCCAAGCCTATCCGCATTGAGAATGATCTTGATCTTCTTAACCTCCATCTCAATGCTATTGTATTTAACTTTGGCATTACCATAAAATTCCTAAACTAGGTTGGGATAGATAGGTAAATTTAAGATGCACAAATGATCCCAACCTTGAGCTCTAATTTTCCTTCCAATCTCAAAACCTTCTCTTTTCAGGAATTGAAAGTCTATTTTTTTGCCCATGGTAACTAACTAGATGAAAGTGGTATTGCCTAATTTGGTGAGGGAGGTGGATGAGGAGGTGCTGGTTTCGGAGGAGGTGGAGATGGCTATCTCAACTGAGGAGTTGGATGAGATGAGACAGTGGGTCAAGAAGCTTGGAGAATATCTCTTCTATTGCTTGCCTCAACCCTTGGATCCATTCAAAACTTCATCCTCCTCTCTTCTACTAAAGGTCCATTAGAACATGTTCTTGGTGGAGGGTGTTGGCATGGGCATTTTGTCTGGAAGGCCAATTGCTTTTTGGGTGCCATTTGAACTTCTAAAAAAGAAAATTTTCATAAATCCATGGAAGATGACAAAGAAGGAACTATTTTATAGGGTAGGGTTTGTGCAAAAGGATGGCTAAGGAAATGAAAATGAAAAAGTGAGAGTGGTCCCTAGAGCTTTTCATTAAAAAGTTGGATCCCTACATCTGAGTTGACTCAGTTCATAGGTTAGTCGGCTCAGTATGGATCAACTAAGATTTTTGGATTAGTTGGCTCAGTCTGACATAGAAGAAGTTTCAGAAATAGTCTTTGTAAAAATGATACAATTAATCATGCCATACTTAATATACATCAAAATCAATCAAATACATATTCAAATACATATCCAAACAAGCATAATTTTAATGAATTAACCATTCATAAAATTAATTTGAAACCAAATCAATCATAAGGATCATAAAGGCTTAATTCTTTTTTAATCAAACAAAATCTTTCTCACTTAAGGTCTTAGTAAAAATATCCATAATTTGATTATCAGTGGATATAAATTCAAGTATAACATCATTATTTTGTACATGATTTCTAATGAAATGATGCTTCATTTCTATATACTTTGATCTTGAATACTGAATTAGAATATTAGTTAGACTAATAGCATTGAAATTATCACATCTAATAGCAATTTTGCTATCAGTAATATCGAAATCTTCTAGTTGTTATTTGATCCATAAAACTTGAGCATAACAACTTCTAGCTATAATTTATTTGGCTTTTATTATAAACAATGCTACTGAATTTTATTTTTTGTTAAACCATGAGATCAAATTAACTCCTAAAAATTGATAAGTATCACTTATGTTTTTCCTATCCAATCTATATCCAGCAAAATTAGCACCAGAGTAACCAATCAAATCCAAAAAAGATTATTTTGAAAACTATAAGCCAACATTTTGAGTATCAATCAAATATCTAATTTTTTTTAATGATAATTATATGTGATTTTTTAAGTTTAGATTAATAATAAGCATATATACAAATGCTAAATATAATATTAGTTCCAATTGCTGTTAAATAAAGTAATAATTCGATCATACCGTTGTCAAGCTTTGGATCCACTGCTTTATCTTTAACATCTTGATCAAGTTGACAGCTTGAGCTCACAAGGATGTCAATGCTTTTGATATTCTTCATATCAAATTTTTTTAAATTTTTTTTTATATATTTACTTTAGTTTATGAAGATCTCCTTATTTAATTATTTGATTTGGAGTCTGAAAAAGATGATCAATTCTCCTATCATACTTATCTTGAACTCACCTTATATTAGCTTTATAAAATTTTCATATAGAAATTCATTAGTAGCATCAAACATTATATCAACAATATAAATTTAAATAATTAAAAGATCACTTGATTTTCTTTTAATAACAAGAGTTGCATCTATATTTTCTCTTTTAAAATTATTTTTAATTATAAATTTATTTAAATGATCATACTATGCTCGTGGAGCTTATTTCAATCATATAAAACTTTATTCAATTTAAAAATATGATTAAAAAATTTATGATTTATAAAATTTAGAAGTTGTTCTACATAAACTTTCTCCATAATATATCCATTTAAGAATGTACTTTTTACATCTATGTGAAAAAGTTTAAAATCCATAGAATATGCAAAAGTCAAAAGCAATCTAATTGCTTCAAGTCTAGTAACTAGTATAAAGGTTTCATTAAAATTAATTTTTTTTCTTCTTGATTATAAACTTGTATGACTAATCTAGCCTTATTTCTAATTATATTGCTTTGCTCATCGATTTTATTTTAAAAAAATTATTTTATACTAATGACATGATAGTTTTTAGGTCTTTCAATAAAATTCCAAATATTATTTCTTTTAAATTGATTTAGATTTTTTTTTTGCATAGCCATTATCTAATTAGCATCCTTTTTAGCTTCAAAAATAATTTTAGGTTCAATATTAGAAATAAATGTAAAATAATTTAATGCTTTCCTAATTGATACTCTAGTCTTAATGTCTTGACATGGATCACCTATAATAAGTTTTTTAAAATGACTATGAGCATACCTCCATTCTTTTGATAAGTCATGCATATCTTATTGAGTGGAGGATGGAAGTTCATTCATTTTTCATTCTCATCTTCTTTCCTATTCTTTTTCTTTTTGGTCTTAAGAAAGAGTATCTTCTAGTGATATTTTTTTATCTTCTGTTCAAGAGTATTCGCATCATCATTTACTTATATTTCTCATGATTTAAAAATGTTAGTCTCATCAAATATAATATGAAATGACTCTTCTATAACTAGTGTTCATCTATTAAATACTTTATAAGATTTGCTGAATGATGAGTAATCAAAAAAAAATATCTTCATCTGATTGAGCATCAAATTTATCTAATTTATACTTATTATTTATTAGAATAAACTATCGATAATCAAAAACTTTAAAGTAAGAAAATTTTGATTTTTTTTCTTTATAAAGCTCATAGAAATTTTTCTTTAGAATAGATCTAATTAATGCTCGATTAAGCACATAGCATGTAGTGTTTATAGCTTCCACATAAAAATATTTTGATAGATTGCTTTCATAAAGTATGGTCTGTGCCATCTCCTGCAAAGTTTTATTTATCTTTTCTACCATCACATTTTGCTGAGGTGTCCTAGATGCTAAAAAGTTATGATTAATTCTATCTTCAAAGCAAAATTTTTTAAAAATTTAATTTTTAAATTATATACCATGATCACTTCTAATTTTTAAAAGATTATAATCTTTTTCACTTGTAATTTTCTTAAATAATTTTATAAATATTTCAAATGCTTCATCTTTGTATGTAACAAATAAAATCTAAGTGTATCAAAAAAAATCATCGATAATAATAAAATCAAATCGTTTGCCATCAAGAATAGTTTTGATTGGCCCAAACAAATCCATATGCAAAAATTCTAACAGCCCAGTAGTTAAAATAATAATTTAAGATTTAAATGAAGATCTAGTTTACTTACCTAATTGACATGCATAGTAAACTTTATTCTTTTCAAAATTAATTTTTGGTAAACCTCTAACTAAGTCATTTTTGATTAATCTAGCAATAGATTTTATGCTTGTATAATCTAGTCTACTATGCCAAATCCTACTAGCTTCATTAACTTTGGCATTATAGCAACTAGACATTTAATGCTATGCTTATAAAGATCATCAAGATCTATCAGGTAAACATTTTCATGTCTCTTTTTTATAAATTTTGTTGCCCAGCTATGCAACCCAAGAGGGGGGGTGAATTGGGTTTCTAAAAATTTTAGGCTTAATTAATTACTTATGATGAATGAGAACAAAGACTTTAATTCAAGATTAATTACCTAAAGCAAGAATGCAAGGATATAATAAAGAAATAAAGAGAAACAAGAAAGCACACCACAAACACAAAGATTTATAGTGGTTCGGTGCCAACCTTGCACCTACATCCACTCCCCAAGCTCCTACTTGGAAATTTTAATCCACTATACTTGTATTCAACCCGAATACAAACGTCGGAAATTCCGACACCAGCTATCCCAAGCTAGTCTACTTGTTTCCCAGGTACAAGTCAACCCAAAACACTCCGATTTCAGGTTCGGATCAACCTTCCCTTGTTTTGAAAATCCTCCAGAAACAAGAACAAATACTCACAAAGAGTAAAATAGCTTAGAGCACAAATTAATACAATAACAGCTCCTTAAATGAGTGAATATAACAATAAAAATACTTTACTCAAATGAAGAATCCCCTTTTTGGATTTTCTCAAGGTGGATGAACGCTTGAATGAATGCTTGAGAAGAAGATGATCTTTGATTGAAGACTTCTTAAAAGCTTTGAAAGATCTCTAGATCAAGGTTGAAACAATAGGCGTGAAAAATCCTCTCTTTGAATGCTTTTGAATCTCTTTCACAATCTCTCGTGTATATTGTGGATCACCTGTCTCTCTCTCGTGTAGATTTTGGATCCTCTTTTCTTTTTCTCTCGAATGTCTCGTTGATCACTTCGTGTATATTTTGGATCCTCTCAATTGTATCCTATATTTTCACCTTTTGAAATATTTTATAGCATTAAGAAACAAGAGAAAACATATTAGGTAGAAAAAGAGCCGTTAGAGCATTTTTAGGAAGCATAAAAGGCAATTAAAATGGACAAAAAACTAGCCGTTGCGGATGATTTCCGTCGTAGGGGTCGACTCATGAGTCGACTCATGCTTCAGGAGTCGACTCATGAGTCGACTTCTGTTGCATTAGCCAGAAACTTTGATTTCTGGATTTTTTGGCCCAAATCAGCAGAGGTCGACTCATGAGTCGACTCATGCCTTGTGGGTCGACTCATGAGTCGACTCACAGGTCGTGCCAAGCCAAAAATCCAACGTGCCATGGGAAATTTTTGCGTGCCAATCAGCTCATGTGCCATGAGTTGACTCATGAGTCGACTCATGCACTTCAAACCTTCATAACTTCAAAAATATAAGTCCAAAAATAATGAAATTTTTACCAATAGTTTACATATCATTTGTTCTACCAAATGATACTATCAAATCAGGATTTTAGTAAAATTATGATTTTGCCCTTGAAGAGCATAAAGACTTTTTCAATTTAAAATATTTGTATCCCTTCAATCTGCTTTGTAATCATCAAAATCAATCTAGGAGCAACAATCTCCTCCTTTTTGATGATGACAAAATACTTGAACAAAAGCATTTATGTGAATGCATTAATTTCAAAAGAATGCACTATAGGTGTAAAAAAAATATGATTCTTTTGGCATGTGATATAAATGGTCATATGCAAAAATAGTTTATCCATTTTCTTAAAGATTTGAAAAGATGCTCATTGGATTGGTGTTAGAGCGGAAAACTTATTTTTGTTATCAGATTAAGCTGTATTTTGAAAATTTGCTCATTCTCATTTGATTTTAGTTTTAGCATCAGAGCAAAAAATAATTATGTACTTTAATTGCTTTTTTTTTTAAAAAAAAATAATTATGTGTGCCAAAGCATGTTTAAGAGTTGATTTAGAAAGTATATTAGATCATTTTGAGTTTAAGATGTATCAGAGCAAGAGAAAAAAAAATAAATTTTGCAATGTATCAGAGCAAAAAAAAAAATTTTTACAATATTATCAGAAAAGATTTTACAATGTATCAGAGAAAATTTCACAATGTATCAGAGCAAATTTTATAATGTATCAGAGCAAGTTAAAAATTTTAGGACAATGTATCAGAGCAAGAAAAATAATTTTTACAATGTATCAGAGAAAATTTTATAATGTATCAGAGTAAGTTAAATTTCTTAAGATGTATCAAGGTAAATAAAATTTCAAAAGATGTATCAGAGCAAGTTTGAATTTTGAAGTATATCAGAGCATATTTAAATTTTTTTAAAGTAAATCAGAGCATATGTAAAGAAGTAATTTAAAAATTACTTATTTGCATTGTACTTAGCATTGTATTTTTGATATTGTTCTTTAAATTTTCAATTCATTCATTAATTTCTCATAATTTGGTTTTGATGAGTTGCTTTTTCATAGTTTATGGTTTTGCTTTTGTTGGATTGCTTTTTGTTTAATTTCCCAAATTTTTGTTTAATTTCTCCCCCTTTTTGACATCATCAAACATGGTTAACTCTTCTTTTTTCTGAAACATTCTTTAATTTCTCCCCCTTTAGAGTTTATCACAGATGTTTGCTCCCCCTTAATATAGCAATTATCAACAGCAAACAACAACAAAGAGAAGATAATATTTCAACAAGGAGAATATATATAACCAAAATATGATCGATATCATTACAAAAGGTAGAAATATAAGTAAAAGATGATTCCATAAAACCATAATTGTTTCATTACATAGTTCTTAAAATAAAAGTCAACCAGCTAATTTTCAATACATGGCCCTAAAATACAGATCCTAGAACAAGACACTAACACCTAGGATCTAGTAATGATCAAGACAAGTCAAGGATCAGAGTCATCAGATATGAGATGAGAAGCTGATGGATCAGAAGTGCGTCCTCTACCCCGTCTGCCTCTAGCACGAGCAGGAGAGCGAGATGAACTGGGAGGCTGAGTACGCTGAGATGCTAAGGACTGAACAGAAAGGGTGAGTCTGATAGAATCAAGTACGTTCAGTGCTCTGAAAACAGACTGTAGTAGAGCAGTGAACTGAGTGGTAGCATGCTCACTCGATCCTCGGATCTCTTTCCTCAGTAATTCATATCCACCTTCTAGTGCTCCTCTGAGCCTGCCAGCCTCTGCAGTGAGGTCTGTGACCTCAATAGTTGACTCCTGTGGCTTGGGATGGGCCAAAGCAAGGACTTGCCCCTGCAAGTCAAGAACTCTGCCAGTCAGTCGCCAGACTGTGTCCTCAAGCTGCTGAATCCGGATGGACTGATCTGATATCATCTGAAACACAGTGGAGATATGGGGAGTCATGGTCTGATCAGAAGAAGTGGCTCCAGGTGCAAAAGAAGTACTACTCCACTGACTAGATAGTAAAGAAGCCACACGCTGTGATATCTACTCGATCTGATCGTCAGCCAGTCTGAACTCTGATTGAGGTGCTCTATTCTCTGGCTGATACACTGGTGTGAGCATCCTAGTAAACTCTGAAGGGCCAGCCTCTGTATCAGGAATGAACTGAATATGTGGTGATGCTGCCCTGAAGTCATGGATAGGAGATGATGGATCTTCTTCTTCTACTCTACCTTCAGCTCTGTCTTCAGCTCTCTCTTCAGCTCTCTTTTCAGAGCCCTTAATCCAACCACCATCAGTCTTTGTAAATCCCATTCGGTGCAGGGTGTGTTGGTTGAAAGTGTCCACATGAGAGAGCTTAGTAGAAGCCTCCCCCTCACAGCTAACTCCAAACCTCCTAAATACTCTAGTAAGGGCCATACCATAAGGCAAGTGTGCCTTGGATCTGTTCAAAGTTTCTCTCATGGCCTCTATCATAAGTGCAGGGAGGTTCAGGGGGGTCTGAGTGATGACATGAAACATGATACATACATCTCTGCTAGAAAGTAAATCATGTCTACCACTCCTAGGAAAGAAGAGCTTCGTTACCATCTGATGCAGGATCCTCATCTCAATGGACAAAACTTTTACTTCCAATTTGTTTAAACTCCCTGAATAAGTTTCTCCTAAAATAATTCTGATCCCCTCTTCTTTAACTGGGAGTTCCATATAAGAGTAACCTTCACTAGGCAACTGAAGTATTTCTCCCAATATCCTAGAATCCAAGCAGATATCAATTCCCTTGACTGTTGAAGTCACTGACCCATCTCCATAAAGTAGATTCTGGTAGAATTCTCTAACTAGGTCAACATAGGTGACTTCCTTAAGGGAGCAGTAGAGTTCCCATCCTTGGTTTTTAATCTTACTTGCAAAAGTAAAGCCCACTTTCTCAAAGAACCGAAAATCTATATTCTTCCCGGTTTCGACTTTTCTATCGGAAAGAGGATTCTTACTGGGGCTTAGAAAGGATTGAGAGGGACCTTGAGCAGATACTGAAACTGGAGTGGGAGCAGTTGAAGACTGAGCATGCCTTTTCTTTCGGACAATTTCTTCAGGCTCACGGATTGACTTTCTTCTTTGGGGAAGCTTCATCTTTGGAGCCATATCCAATTTTGTAGCAGGTAAGGAGACTTGGAGGAACACTTGAATGAGTGGAGGAGGGATCACAAGAGAGTGAAGAAGGATTTTGGTGGAGAAAAGAAGTGGATTTGGGAAGATCGGTGAAGTGCTAGGGCACGTTCCAACCGCGCCAAGCAATACGAAAAAAAACAAAAAAAATCTCTTTCCAAGGTGGCGATTTTTGGTGGAGAGGAGGAGGGAGAATTGCCTCGAACTAGATCCTTGGATTTGGAGCAAAAAGAATTGGAGAAGACGGCTTTTGGAAGGAGGACGATGAGAAGATGAGTCATCTCACGAACAGGGATCCAGTATAAAAATAATGAGCCCGTGGGAAGTTTGAGGAAATAACAAGTTTGCCATTGAGTCGACTCATGGGGGTCGACTCATGAAGTTCAGAAATTCAGAAAAAATACGAATAAATTCCAAAAAAATTCGAAATTTTGGGAGAAGAAATTTTGCTCAATGATAAGTTTTTAGAATGATAAATTTGAGCTTTTGGGATCAGGATAGATGTTGAAAATTGAGCTCTAAGAGTTTTTGACATCAATTCTTTGGAAATTGAGAAATTTTAGGCATATGAATCTAGAATTCCTAGATTTCTCCTAATTTCACAGAATCTATCCTCACTAAGGACCTTTGTAAAGATATCAGCTAATTGATTTTCAGTGCAAACATATTCAAGAATTATATTTTTGTTTTGAACATGTTCTCTTATAAAATGATGTCTTATTTCAATATGTTTGGATCTTGAATGTTGAATTGGATTTTTAGATAGATTTATGGCACTTGTGTTGTCACATCTTATTGGTGTTTCATTAAGTTTGATTCCAAAGTCTTTAAGTTGTTGCTTAATCCATAAGATTTGAGCACAACAACTTCCGGCTGCAATGTATTCGGCCTCAGCCGTAGACAGTGCCACCGAATTTTGTTTCTTGCTAAACCATGAGATTAGGTTAACTCCAAGAAATTGGCAAGTTCCACTTGTGCTTTTTCTATCTAATTTACATCCAGCAAAATCAGCATCTGAATATCCTAATAAATCAATTTGTGAGTCCTTAGAGTACCATAACCCTAGAGTTTGAGTACCATTTAAGTATCTAAGGATTCTTTTAACAGCATTCAAATGAGATTCTTTAGGATTAGATTGATATCTAGCATATATACAAACACTAAACATGATATCAGGCCTACTTGCAGTTAAATATAATAATGAGCCAATCATACCTCTATAGTATTTTAAGTCTACATATTTACCTTCATCATCCTTGTCAAGCTTACATGAGGGACTCATTGGTGTGCCAATTGGTTTGCAGTTCTCCATTCCAAATCTTTTGAGTAGTTCCTTGGTGTACTTGCTTTGGGTGATGGAGATTCCCTCTTTTGATTGTTTGATTTGGAGTCCGAGGAAGAAGGTGAGTTCTCCCATCATGCTCATCTCGAACTCCCTCTGCATAAGCTTAGCAAAGTCTTGACAAAGGGATTCATTAGTAGACCCAAAAATTATGTCATCAACATAAATTTGTATAACTAGCATATCATTTTGATTTCTTTTAGTAAATAGGGTTGTATCTACATTACCTCTTGAAAAACCATTATTTAGTAGAAATTTGCTTAGCCTTTCATACCATGCTCTAGGTGCTTGTTTTAATCCATATAAAGCTTTATTTAATCTAAAGACATGATTAGGAAAAGCATGATTTTCAAATTCAGGGGATTGTTCTACATATACTTCTTCAGCGATATATCCATTTAAAAATGCACTTTTAACATCCATTTGAAATAATTTGAATTTCATAAAGCAAGCATATGCAAGTAGAAGTCTAATAGCTTCTAATCTAGCAACAGGTGCAAAGGTTTCATCAAAATCAATTCCTTCTTCTTGATTATATCCCTTAGCAACTAGTCTTGCTTTATTTCTAATTACATTTCCATGCTCATCTAATTTGTTTCTAAAGACCCATTTTGTGCCAATTATTGAATAATCTTTAGGTCTTGATACTAAGGTTCAAACATTATTTCTTTCAAATTGATTAAGTTCCTCTTGCATAGCATTAATCCAATTATGATCATTTTCAGCTTCTTCAAAAGTTTTAGGTTCAAGATGAGATACAAAAGCACAATGATTAACTACATCTCTAAGTGAAGAACGGGTTTTTACCCCATGCATAGGATCACCAATAATTAACTCCTTAGGATGGTTGTGAACATACCTCCATTCCTTAGGTAGGTCATTTGTACCTTGAGGTTGTTTTTGAATTTCTTCACCTATCTCATCTTGTTCGTCTTCTTGATCCTTGTCTTCTGGATTTGCTGAATCTTTCAGAGTGATCTTCTTCATACCTTCTATTAGTGGATCTGCATCATCAACACCCTCATTCTTCCTTGAAGGAAGATCGTTAGATTCATCAAAAACAACATGTATGGACTCCTCAACTACTAAAGTTCTTTTGTTGAAAACTCTAAATGCTTTACTAGTGGAGGAGTAACCTAGAAAGATTGCTTCATCTGATTTTGCATCAAATTTACCAAGTTTTTCTTTGCCATTATTTAATACAAAACATCGACAACCAAAAATATGAAAATATGCAATATTTAGTTTTCTTCCTTTCTAAAGTTCATAGGGGGTTTTCTTTAAAAATTATCTAATCAAAGCACGATTTAAAATGTAACATGCTGTGTTAATTGCTTCCGCCCAAAAATATCTTGAAAGGTTGCTTTCACAAAGCATGGTACGGGCCATTTCTTCTAAGGTTCTGTTTTTCCTTTCAACTACCCCATTTTGTTGGGGTGTCCTAGGAGCAGAGAAGTTATGGCCAATTCCATTTTCATCACAAAAATTTTCAAAATCTTAATTTTCAAATTCAGTTTCATGATCACTTCTAATATTTTGAATTAAAAATCCTTTTTCATTAGTGACTTTTCGATGAAATTTAGTGAAAATATGAAAAGTTTCATTTTTGTGAGCCAAAAAGAAAACCCAAGTAAAACGAGAGTAATCATCTATAATTACAAAGCCATATCATTTTCCTCCTAGACTAGTGGTTCTTGTTGGTCCAAATAAGTCCATATGTAAGAGCTCTAAAGGTCTAGAAGTTGAAACAGTATTTTTGGATTTAAATGAAACTCTAGTTTGTTTACCTAATTGGCATGCATTACAAATTCTATCCTTTTCAAAATTCAATTTTGGCAAACCGAGAACTAATTCTTTTTTAATTAATTTTGAAAGAGAATGCATGCTGATATGTGCAAGTCTACGATGCCACAGCCAACTAGTCTCATTAATTTTAGCATTCAAGGATACTAGGCATTGTATGTCTAACTTGGCTAAGTCATTCAAATCTACCATATAAACATTGCCATGCCTATGTCCTATAAATTTAATGGCATCGTTAATAGGACTAGTCACAATGCAAACAGATGATTCAAAAACTACTTTATACCCTTTATCACAGAATTGACTAATGCTAAGTAAGTTATGCTTTAAACCTTTAACTAATAAAACATTCTCAATGTATTTGGAGGGAGTGATACCAATGTTACCTATCCCGATGATCTTTCCTTTGCCATTATCTCCAAAGGTGACCATCCCTCCATCCTTAGCATCAAGCGTGATGAATTGTGATTCATCACCAGTCATGTGTCTCGAGCATCCACTATCAAGATACCATTTCCTGTTTCCTTCTTGGGATGCTAGACACACCTCATTTTCGTGTGCCATCAGGCACAGGTTGGCTTGTTCTGTTGAGGTTTCCTCGTCGGAGCTTGAGTCATCACTCGCACTCCAAGTCGCCATCATTGCTTTCTTTTTGAACTTTTTGGGACCTTTCTTCAATTGTGGACATTCGGATCTGAAATGTCCCGGCTTCTTGCACTCGTAGCATATAAGGGGTTGATCTTTCTCTTTCTCTTTGCTTTGTTCTCCTTTTGTGAACTTCTTTCTCATCCCCTGTTTCCTTTTTCTTAGAAACTTCTTAAATCTCCGGGTGATGAGTGCCATCTCTTCATCCTGTTCTTCATCTTCAGTGTCATCCATTTCATAATCAGGCGAAGTTATGGATTTGAGGGCAATGGTTCTTTTCTTTTTGACTTCATCCTCTTGATGTTGCTTCATGCTAAGTTCATGAGTCATCAAGGATCCAAGAAGCTCTTCTAAAGGTAGAGAGTTCAAGTCCTTTGCTTCTTGGATGGCAGTCACCTTGGCTTCCCAAGTTCTTGACAATGACCTGAGAATCTTCCTTACAAGCTCAATGTTAGTATAAGATTTGCCAAGACTCTTCAAACCATTAATTATATCAGTAAAACGAGTAAACATAGCAGTTATGGACTCATCATGCTCTATTTTGAACAATTCATATTTATGCACTAGCATATTTATTTTAGTCTCTTTTACTTGATTTGTTCCCTCATGGGTTACTTCTAACCTATCCCATATTTCTTTAGCAGATGCACAAGTAGAAATGCGATTAAATTCATTTGCATCTAGTGCACAATAAAGAACATTCATAGCTTTGGCATTTAATTGTGCCAATTTCTTATCAACCTCATCCCATTCTTTCTCGGGTTTGGTTGACTCCTCACCATCTATAATCTTGATGGGTGTGTGAGGACCGTTCACTATGATACTCCACATATCATAGTCGAGTGCTTGTATGAATATCTTCATCCGAGCTTTCCAATAGGTGTAATTAGACCCATTGAAAAGTGAAGGTCGGTTTGTAGATTGCCCCTCGGCTAGACAAGTACCGACATGGGTAGCCATAGATCTTTGGCTCTTTGATTGTTAGATCAAAGAAGGGCTAGAGCACCGAGCTCTGATACCACTTGTTGCCCAGCTATGCAACCCAAGAGGGGGGGTGAATTGGGTTTCTAAAAATTTTAGGCTTAATTAATTACTTATGATGAATGAGAACAAAGACTTTAATTCAAGATTAATTACCTAAAGCAAGAATGCAAGGATATAATAAAGAAATAAAGAGAAACAAGAAAGCACACCACAAACACAAGGATTTATAGTGGTTCGGTGCCAACCTTGCACCTACATCCACTCCCCAAGCTCCTACTTGGGAATTCTAATCCACTATACTTGTATTCAACCCGAATACAAACGTCGGAAACTCCGATACCAGCTATCCCAAGCTAGTCTACTTATTTCTCGGGTACAAGTCAACCCAAAATACTCCGATTTCAGGTTCGGATCAACCTTCCCTTGTTTTGGAAATCCTTCAAAAACAAGAACAAATACTCACAAAGAGTAAAATAGCTTAGAGCATAAATTAATACAATAACAGCTCCTTAAATGAGCGAATATAATAATAAAAACACTTTACTCAAATGAAGAATCCCCTTTTTGGATTTTCTCAAGGTGGATGAACGCTTGAATGAAAGCTTGAGAAGAGGATGATCTTTGATTGAAGACTTCTTGAAGGCTTTGAAAGATCTCTAGATCAAGGTTGAAACAATAGGCGTGAAAAATCCTCTCTTTGAATGCTCTTGAATCTCTTTCACAATCTCTCGTGTATATTGTGGATCACCTGTCTCTCTCTCGTGTAGATTTTGGATCCTCTTTTCTTTTTCTCTCGAATGTCTCGTTGATCACTTCGTGTATATTTTGGATCCTCTCAATTGTATCCTGTATTTTCACCTTTTGAAACATTTTATAGCATTAAGAAACAAGAGAAAACATATTAGGTAGAAAAAGAGCCGTTAGAGCATTTTTAGGAAGCATAAAAGGCAATTAAAATGGGCAAAAAACTAGTCGTTGCGGACGATTTCCGTCGCAGGGGTCGACTCATGAGTCGACTCATGCTTCAGGAGTCGACTCATGAGTCGACTTCTGTTGCATTAGCCAGAAACTTTGATTTCTGAATTTTTTGGCCCAAATCAGCAGAGGTCGACTCATGAGTCGACTCATGCCTTGTGGGTCGACTCATGAGTCGACTCACAGGTCGTGCCAAGCCAAAAATCCAGCGTGCCATGGGAAATTTTTGCGTGCCAATCAGCTCATAGTGCCATGAGTTGACTCATGAGTCGACTCATGCACTTCAAACCTTCATAACTTCAAAAATATAAGTCCAAAAATAATAAAATTTTCACCAATAGTTTACAAATCATTTGTTCTACCAAATGATACTATCAAATCAGGATTTTAGTAAAATTATGATTTTGCCCTTGAAGAGCATAAAGACTTTTTCAATTTAAAATATTTGTATCCCTTCAATCTGCTTTGTAATCATCAAAATCAATCTAGGAGCAACAAATTTGATACTATTGTTAGTGAAACTAGTTTCAATACAATGTGATGATTTAAATAAAATATCAAATTTTTTATTATATAATTGACTTATACTAAGTAAATTATGTATTAAACTATCAACAAACAATATATTTTTAATAAATATGATAGGAGTGATCTTTATATTATTGAGACCAATAAGTTTATCTATGCCATTATCTCTGAATGTAGCAACACCTCCATCCTTGGCTTTAAGAGAGACAAATTGACATTTATCTCCCATCATATATTTTGAGCATCTATTGTCTAGATATCATTTTTTTTTCATCTCAAGAGATGCCAAGTACACCTACAAAATAAGTATCAAGTCTTTTTTGGTACCCAAACTTGCTTAGATCCTTTGGAGTTAGTTTGGATGATTCCTTTTGAGATCTAAATTTATTTTACTTTAATATTTTCAAGTTTAATTGCATTACAATCAATAGACTTGTGACCTACTTTATTATATTTCAAACAAGTAATTGCATGCCTTTCAAATGTAGGTTTTATAAAAATATTTTTTAGAAATTTTTGTTTAGTTAAAATATTAGTTCCTAGGCTAGCTTTATCAAAAATAATTTTCTATTTTTCTAAAAGTATTTACAAATTTTATGAACTAAGAGTAAACTTGCAAACAAAGATATCAATTTATTAACTTCTTTTTGAAGACATTCATTATTAATTTTCGTTCAAATCATTTTACTTTTTCAAAAGATTTTTCTTTTCTTTTTGAAAGTTTTCATTTTCGTTAGTTAATAAATGATTTAACTTTCTAAGAGATAGTCTTTTAAAGTCATTAAGCAATTCATAAAAAGCATCATGCAACTCTTCAAAAGTAAAATCATTTGAGTTATTAGTATTTACCTCATCCTCATGTGCCATGAGGCAAAATTTGGCTTTTTCTTTTTTTGATTCTTCTTCTTCTTTGAAGTTAGTATCTTTATCATTGCTTCATATAGCCATCATAGTCTTCTTTTTGAATTTTCTTAATCTCTTTTTGAGAAGTGGGCAATCAACTCTAAATGTCTAGATCTCTTATATTCATAACATATTGTTGGTTGCTCATTTTCTTTTTTCTTCTCCTTTACTTTTTCTCCTCTAGTATATTCTTTCTTCTTAAGGTTAAATCTTTTTTTCTTATGAATATTTTGAATCTTCTTGTAATCATGGCCATTTCATCATCATTGTCAGATTCTTTCGATGCATCACTTTCATCATCTTTATTGACAATTAACTTCAAGGTGATTGTTCTTCTCTTCTTTGTCTCTTCTTTCATATTCTGATTCATGCTCAACTCAAGAGTCATAAGTGAGTCAATAAGCTCTTTCAATAATAACTTATTGAGATAGCTTCTTAAATTGCAGTCACCTTAGTTTTTCGATTCTTTGACAATGATCTGAAAATTTTATGAATAAGTTCACTGTTAGTGTAGTCCTTGCCAAAATTTTTTATACTATTTATAATATCTGTAAATCTAGTGAATATATCAGTGATACTTTTACTAGTTTTTATTTTAAATAATTTATATTTATGTATAAGTATATTAATTTTTGATTCTTTTGATTTATATCTTTATGGGTGACTTCTAATCTATCATAAATCTCTATAATAGATATGCATATAGAAATTTTATTAAACTCATTAGCATCTAAATCATAATATAAAATATTTATTATTTTTATATTTAGTTAATCTAATCTTTTATCTAGATCATCCTAATTCTTTTTAGATTTAGACGAAAGCATACCATCAATCATAATTATGAGTATGTGAAGATCATTTACTATGATATTTACATGTCATAATATTATGCTTGAATGAATATTTTCATTGGTACCTTCCAATATGTGTAACTTATACCATTAAAAAGTAAAAGTCTATTGATCGAATAGCCCTCAAATAATGATATACTAATTGGAGTTATCATTAATTCTTAACTCTTGATGGTTAGATTTACTGAGTTGAGTATTTGCTCTGATATCACTTATTTTCCAGAGATGGCAACCTTGGAGGTGAATTGGGTTTCTAAAAAAAGTTATTCCAAAAACTTGTGCCCAATAATACATTTAAGATTATGTGTAAAGTGCTTAGCAGAAAATAAATATACACCTAAAAATAAAATATAAATACAAACATACAATCATAAATACATAAGATTTATAGTAGTTCGATACTCAACTTAGCACCTATATCCACTCCTCAAGTCAACCCATTTGGAAATTCTAACTATAATCCTTTAAGATTACAATCCAACTATTTTCAAAGATTTATAATCTAATCGAGTTGGTTTTTTCTAAGTCGCTAACCAAAATCTTACAATCAATTATTTTCTAAGTTCATAATCAATATAATTGATTTTTTTTGGATCACCAACTAAAATCTTACAATATCTAATTTAAGACTTGGATCAGCCTTAAGTTTCTTCCTCCAAAAAATATATCATAATAATTAAAAAATATATACAAAAATTTAAAATTTAAATAATGAACTCTTTAAACTCTTAAAGAAGTCAAAGTGGTTGAGCTCTTAAATTGCTTTGACTTCTTCTTTGAATGCTTAAGAGAGGATTGATGAAAACTTGAAAGCTTTTGCTCATCGATTGTTAGCTCAAATCATGCATTCTTTCTTTCTTTTTAAGTTAAATAAATATAAGAAGGTCTAAATTAAAAGCTCTCTTAATTTTCTTCTATTTTCTCCCTTGTGTCCCATTGAATAGCTTAAAGAATAAAATCAATAAATTCAAAAACTTAGTTCTTCATTTGAATTCTTTATATTTATGGCCTCAAAAATATTTGTATTTAATGCTTTAGCCATTGGAAGCTTGAAAATAGTCATTAGAAATAGATTATATCCATTTAATAAAGTCTAAAAAATTAGCCATTATTCTATTAGAATTCTATGAATTGGCTCACTCAAGCTTTTAGTCGACTAACCTAAAATCCTGATCAACTAAGTAAAATTTCTAAGATGGCTTAGGAATAAATATAAATTTTTCAACTTCTGTCTATTCTATCTGCCTTAAGTTGGGTCGACTCAGATAACTTCTTAATCAGCTAACTTTATAATTTGATCAGCTAATTGACTTTCTAGATTAAATCAGAGAATCTATGAATTTACATAGCTTTATGTATTCTCTTTTGCCTTTGAGACTAAGTCAGCTATCTCATCTTTGTGAGTCGGCTAAGCTCCAATCTTAGTCAGCTATATTATTTTTTAGGTTAGTTTAAAAAAATTTTTAAAATGTTTAATCTTCTAACTTCATCCTGAGTCTATAAGATTGAGTCGGCTATCCAAATACTTTAGTCGTTTAAGATTGTGTCTTGATCAACTAAGATAAAATCTTAGTTAGCTAAGGGAGATCTTTTGAATTTTCTCTCTTTCTGTCTTCTCCCTTGAATTGAGGTTGGGTTGGCAAGCTCCTTTCTTGATCAACTTAAAGGCATGCGAAGTATTTCAAAATTGATTTTAAGTAGCTTTTATTGTTCAAACATATTCTAGATTATACTTACCTTCTCAAATTTAATTCATGAACTGTTAAAATCATTGAGAGATCTTTCTAGGCTAGACTTTTTTTTTATCTATTCTTTTAATATCAAACTCAATTTCTTTACTTTCAAAATATAAATTTTTGACTTGAAAATATAGATTTACTTAAATCTAAGAGGACTTCTTCTTGGATGAAATTAATCTTTAAGCATTATAAAAAATTCTATAATCACTTTCAAAAGCAACATTAGTAATCATGATTTATACTCAAATACTTTTGACATCAGTAAAATCAATTCTAAGGTTAACAGCTATATTTCAAATGATAGGATTTCATGTCAAGATGTCGACCTAGGGGTCTAATAGAGCCACTTGGGATTGGATAGAGATGGGGGCTTGGGAGGATGCTGATCATGTATAGGGGCTTGGGCAAGGGAAGGAAGAGAGCTAAGTAGGTTTCGAGTGGCTAGAGAATCTAGAGGGGATTTTGAAGGACTGATGGTGTGTGGGAGTCTAAGGTCATTGTTGCATTAGAAGCTCAGTGCTAGTGTTTGTTTAAGAGGATGTCGATGGTATATGAGGAGCTAGAGACCAACGATGCATGTAAAACCAAAGTGTATCTTTTGAAAAGATGGAAGAGAAGAAAGGAGAGGTTGGAGTGCATTCAAACTCTACTCCTCTCTCTTTTTTACCGAATAGTCAATGCATTCAATGTAGATCCCATATGGATTACTATTACACATGTTGGTTTTTGTTTGGACTAATCTACTTTTGAGCTAGTGGATTTGGTTTAACAAATAATTTCTCATATTAAACTACAAGATAAGCTAATAAATATCACATATATGGACACTCACCATTGTCTATAGGCCTATCGACAAAGATCTATGTGGGGAATTTAGAAATTCATTTTGATGACCCTAGATTATTGGAGGAGGCTTCCAAACTACCATTTTCAATAGAGAAATGAAAGAGAAATTTCAATATGAAAAAGTCTCAATTAACTCTTAGAAGTTTGTTAAGAAATGCAGCATGTTTGATTTATCCCTTAAAACTAAAAAATTTACTTAGTGATATCAAATGGATGAACCGACATCATCAAGACTTCATCATTTTTCTTTTTAATCTCGGTGGATAGAGAGGACTTCTATCCTCTAACTTGTCAAGAATCCTTGCCTAACAGTTGTTTTGATCACACTCCCATTCTACTTACTATAGAAACCATCTCTAAGACTTCACACATTTTTACATTAGAATGAAGGTAGCTAAAAGTATATGAAATAATACTCTAATGAGTAAATTTTGACTTAGACCTCAGCTCACATGATGCTCCTAAGACTATGGTGATCAAGCATAGAGTCATCAGGAATGCCCTCAAATGTTGGTCTATCATTACAAGTAAATAGGATAGCTTAACAATGTAGAGTAGCTTGATATCAAATAAGAGATGCTTCCCTATCGAGGGTGAGAAACATCAAATAAGAGATACTAAGACATGGCTTAATGACTACACTAAAAGGAGAAACCTATTGGAAACAAAGAGATAAAATAAAGTGGTTAACAAGTGGCTAGTAACCATTAACATTTCAATATTATTAGAAAGTCTTTTGGAATAAGACCAAGCTTGACCAATAGAAGGATGTAAGTAATATGCCTTCACTTCTTTCTAAAGATAATGACAACAATATTCTAGATGCTAATTCATTGATACTCTATTCATTATCCCAGTTGAACCTGCATTAACTAATTGAGTCATTCTCTTAAGATAAGATTAAAAAAGTAATCTTCACTTTCAACAAAAAAGATCCAGGCCTTATGGGTTTATCAACAAGTTGTATCAATATTTATAGAATTTGATTTAGGTTGATGTTCTCTAGTGCTTTAGACAATTTTATGTAACAAATATTGAACTTGATATGATCAATTATTCTTTTTTGATTCTAATTTCTAAGAATGATGAACCTAATTCGCCTACAGACTATCGTCGAACTATTAGTCTAATTTACAATATGATTAAAATCATAACAGTAGTATTGTGAAAAGACTAGAACCTCTATGTCAGCATTAGTTGATACTTAGCAATTGATATTTATCAAGGGAAGATCAATTCTAGACTACTTATATATCTATAAAGTGATTCACTACTATCACACTAAGAATATCAAAGACATAGTACACAAAGCCTAACTTTAAGAAGGCTTTTGACAAATTAAACTATAACTTTATTTGGGATCTTCTATATCACAAAGATTTCCTTATGATTTGGATTAATTGGATTAAAAACACATTGTCTTAGTGCAAGTTTGAGATATTTATTAATGGTTAGGTAGGTAAGTACTTGATTAAAGTGAAAAGGGGATTGAAATAAGGTTGCCCCTTGTCATCATCTTTGTTCATACTAGCTGCTGATACCCTAGCTAAACTACCTAAATAAGCTAGAATTAACATAGATCTTATGGAGGGACCCCTAATACTACCGTATGCAGATGTCAATTCTTTCTTATAAATCTAAGGTTTATCAAATCATGAAATTAAAAGTGATTCTTAATGGCTTTCAACTCATCTATGGAGACAATGCAAAGTTGAAGTCTTCTCAATTATCTATCTAGGATCGCCACTATCAAAAAGCTCTTCATAAATTGGATTGGCAATATCTTCTTGAAAAATTTGATAAAACAATAACAATATGGAAAGGAGACTTCTATCTTTTGGGGGCTGGTTAATTATGCATATCTCAGTTCTTTTGGCCTTACCAGCATCTTACTTGTCCAATATTTGAACTCCTAGCATGGTCGATAAAGAGAATCAATAGTATTCTTGGTGCATTTTTTCTAAAAAAGAAACAAAAATTCTTTTGAGCCATCCTATCCTGCAAATTGGAAGATGGTTTGTAAAGCTAAAGAGGAATGTGGCTTAGGAATTAAAAATCTTGAATAGATGAATATTGGCTTATTGGCAAGGTGATGATGGAGATTTTTGCAAAACAAAATAAGTC